>NC_134483.1:225574240-225746740 GCF_040206685.1 Ascaphus truei | reverse complement strand
AATTAACGGATTTTGCGGTGCGCGGGGGCAGCAGCAGCATGAGGAGGATGCGGCAGCCGTGAGTATTTTTTTTTTCAATCGCAGGATGCCGGGGGGCGGGGCTTAGTACCGTGGACAGAGGATGTGCTGATCTAAAATGTGTGTGTGTGTGCTGATCTAAAAGAGGTGTGTGTGTGTGCGTGCGTGCGTGCGTGCGTGCGTGTGTGTGTGTGTGTGTGTGGTGGGTGTAAAACGGGCTGTATTGCTGTGAGTGCAGTTTATGTAAATGTGGGGAGTGGGAGTGGGTTATAACCCCACCTCCTTGACTGTGATCTGTGTAAAGCCCCCTCCCCCTAATGTGTCTGTTAAAAATCCCTGCCTGTGTTGCTGTGAGTGCAGTTTATGTAAATGTGGGGAGGGGGGGGACCCAATGTGCATACTGTGAGGTCTAACCACCCTCACCCACTACCCACATACCGTTACCCCCCCCATCCTGGCCATGGCCCCTCCGCTTCTGCAAAACAGACACAAAAATTAAAACATCCAAAGTAATGTCCCCTAACCCCTTAATCACCATAGCGGTTATTAACCGCTACAGTCATTAAGGGGTTAACCCACCCTCACCCACCACTCGGGACGCCTACATACACTCCCACACTAACCCCTCACCCCGTGAGGCCTAACCCCCCTCACCCACTACCCACAAGGGAGGCCTACCCACATACCGTTGGGGAACCCCCCCCACCCCCAGTACCCACAATAAAAACAATAGTGACCAACAATAAACATCATTATATTTATTAAATACATTACCCACCCCCTGTGCCCCCATAAATACAAGATTTATCCTTTTACAAACAGGGTTCATAACGCAGCCCCACGCGAGTCCCCGGTGGGCTGGCGGGGCACCTGACAGACCTACATTGTACCAGCAGCCCTTTTCAAACAGGTTCTGGAGGCCTGCTGGTGGGTCCCGCCAGCACCATGGCCCCCAGGTGGTCTCCTTGTGTCACCGTGGGCCTCAATTGGGTCCCCACGGTAGGCCCAAGGATGTCTGGGAGCCCCGGGTCAGACCCACAGGTGTCTGCGGGGCCTCGGGTGGTTCCCACGGGGGTCTGGGGAACTCACGGGTGCTCACTACGGGTCCGCAGTGCCCCCACAGAAGTGGGACCACACATCTTCATCCCCGCACCTACGGGTCGGCGGTGCCCCCACAGAAGTGGGACCACACAGCTTCATCCCCGCAGACTACAGGTCCGCGGTGCCCCCATAGATGTGAGGCCACCGCTTCATCCCCGCATGTGTCACCTGTGGAACCACCAGCCTGTATGTATATGGTGCATAGATTTTATGCATCATTTATACAATGTAAATGCAATGTATTGATTGGAATGTGAGGTTTTTCATTGGCATTTGATGATTTAGATTGTAAGATCAGTTAGGTTTATTAAAGGAAATTCATTGTAATGTAGTGTGACTGTATGGAGAAGTGTTATTTGTAGTACAGTATGGTTTTGATAACCCTTCTACATTTATTTATATATTGGTTCATCATATGAATGTAAGATCTGCAAATATGCAAGGCGAGCCAAAAACATGGAAGTTTACAGATTACAAAAAACATATGAGATCAGAACTTTCATAAATTGCAATACACAATTTGTAGTTTATTATATTTGGTGTAAATGCTCTAAGGGATACATTGGTAGGACAATAAGACCATTAAAACAGTGCATAATGGAACATGTGAGATTCATCAGAATCAAAGACATACAACATCCAGTGTCAAAACATTTCGTAGAATGTCCCAGGGCGGGCTATCAAACTTCAAATTCATGGCAATTGAGTATGTAGAAATGTTAAAAAGAGGGGGTGACAGGCTAAACATCTTAAATAAACGTGAGATGTATTGGATGTTTCAATTTAATACTAGGACCCCTCAAGGGCTCAATGTAGACTGGGAACTGCAGCACTTTTTATAAAAGAGGGTAAAAGAATTATCTAAGGAAATTATCTCTGATTATTTATGACAAAAGTTTGGAATATGTGTAAAAGAAAAATTTGATCAAATTATACCTAACATTGAAAGTCATACTATGGTATAATGAGTTTATCAAATGGATTCATTTAGTCAGATGGTATCTAAGGCTAATCATCCTCATTTCATGAATACAAATTTATTGAAATTAATTCTTAGCGTATATTTGTAAATTGAACTGCACCTATATCCATGTTTGATGGTTTAATCATTTTGATCTTTTTGCAACTATTTAGTCCATAGGACCCTATCCTGTTGGATTATAATGTCCTTTGAATACTATTATGTTTAATTAGAAAGATCTAGCATGATCTAGATATCATGCATATGTGGCAAATACCATACATAGGTTCTAACTGTATATATTTTCTGTGTGTACTGTGAGGGTAATATACAGCAATTTGTGTGTTTTTATATATTGTTCCACTATAGTGTTGATAGTGGGGTTTTTTAATTGTCTTACTTCCTTATATGGGTCATTGTTCCTTTATATATTGCAGTGTTGAACAGTGCTAGACATAGTGATTTAATATGTCTTGAGCGATGATCCTAAATGTTATACATTTTTAGTAGTATACCCACCATTTCCTCTGCTTGGATTAAGCTGTCAGCAAAATCTTTGTTTACATTTTGGACGTCCCGTTCGCAAAGGCCTATGATTGGCCAGACGGGCCGTCGCGTCATCAAGGGGAGGATACATTCACCTCCCATGCCATTATATAGTGAAGCACAGCTGGGTTTGTTTCAGGCGTACGTGCCCTACACGAGCTAGAGGGGAGTGACGCCTCCCACGCTCCCGATTGGCCCAAATTACGTAGCGTCACAGGAGAGGAGGGGGAATTGTGGGTATTTAAATATGTGATCGTTGTAAGTGATTTTACTCTTTGATAAAGCGTGGGATACCACGTGAAACGCGTCAGAGTGTTCTTTTGGCTGTTACTATGCCCTAAATAAATTTTTGTACCTAGGATATTTTGTGGTTTGCAGTTTGTGGTTTCAAATCTTCAGCAGCAGCAGCAGATGCACCGCCGTTTTTCCTGCACTCTACACTATGAATAAAAATGTATTTTAAATGTATTTATTTATATTCATGTATTTATTTATTTATTTAGATTTATTTATTTATTTTTTGGGCGGCTGCTGTGTGTGAATTTTTTTTATTGTGGGTAGCGGGGGTGGGTGAAGGGGGTATTAGCCCCAACGATGGTTGTTTAGGGCTTGCTGGGGGGTAGCGGGAGGGGTTAACCCCTTCATGACCGTAGCGGTATTAACTGCTACGGCCGTGAAGGGGTTAAGTGCACCCGCAACCCCCCCGCAAGTCCTAAACTCACACCAAGGGCCAAATATCCCCTTCACCCACCCCCGCTACCCACAATAAAGCGGGCACGGTGGGTTAACCCCTTCATTGCCTTAGCGGCTATCAGCTATGGTAATGAAGCAGCATTTCTGTATTTATAATAATATTGTGCAGGAGCAGGGGGTCCCTTGAGCTTTGATTTGTGGCTCAGGGAACCCCCTGCTCACTGTACAATATTATTAAAAATACAGTCATGCTGCTTCGTTACCATAGCACATAGCCGCAAAGGTAAGGAATGAGTGTTTATTTATATATGTGTTTTATTCATACTGTAGATGTGCAGAGGGTCTCCGGAGCTGAACCGCTTTCGTTTTAGGTCCGTGGACCCCCTGCTTCCTGAGATACAGGCCCCTTTATGGGGTGCCGGTATCCCTCTGCTTTGTTTACATGCCGCGGTCACGTGATCGGGACCTTTACATGCAGAGGGATACCGGCACCTCATAAAGGGGGCTGTATCTCGGGAAGCAGGGGGTCCCCGGACCTGAAACCAATGCGGTTCAGCTCCGGAGACCCCCTGCACATCTACACTATGAATAAAAATGTATTTAAAATAATTTTTAATGTGCCGATGTTTGCGCAGAGAGAGCAGCGGTTCTCTCTCTGCTACAAATACATCTCGCCAGGGGATGGCCTATAGTATCATTGATGTGCATATACAGTACTGTATGTGTATGTTAGGGGTTATAGGGGTTGTTGTTATACAGTATATACTGTATATATACAGTATATACTGCATTACAATTCAGGAATTTCTCGGCTTCAAAGACAACAGCTCGCAAACGCCCCCATGCGTTTTTACACGGCATTGCAGTATTGCAGCCAGCGGGAATAAAATGCTTAAATCACAGCCGCGAAAATAACGCAATACACCCCGGGAGAAAACGACACAAAACCGCACATCACCGGGATAATCTGAAATTCGCGGAGCTAGCCGAGTTAGAATAAAGTTGGTCGCCACTGTATCTGTAATATTTGTAGGGTTTGTGGAGGAATGTAGTTAGGAATCTTTGTTCAAGATTTGCCATGAAAAGATTGGCATATTGCGGTGCCATCTTCATATCATTCCACGAGTCCCTGAACTCATTCCATCCATCAATTAAACTCAAAATGGATTATTCGGCAAACCTAGTAAACTTTATAGATACTTAAGGGCTACGGTAGTCCACCCACGGATTTTTATCTGCTTATCCTTGCTGCGTGCCTTATTAAAGGCAATTGGGACTGTGTATGCTACATTCCTGAAGTTGACTAAGCCGACTGAGACACTTTCGGGTATTGATGTCACGATTCAGTATCATCGCGTTACCATTGCGAGATTTGGAGATCGAGGAGGAGGGGTTCTGGAGCTGCAACACAAGCGACATAGAACAGACGGCATTCTCCGTTGACCGTGGAAACCAGATCCTGTGGCTTACCTTCCCAGCATTGCAGCTAAAGAATAGGATTTTATCCTGAAATGCCCATTTTATCTGTTACATCGTAAGTAACCTTTGTAATTGTGCTGTGTGTTCAATATATACACACTTCACTATATTGGCTATCTCTCTCATTTTTAGGTTTCACCCCGTCCCGGAAACAACTCTTTGGACTTTCATTGTAACATATCCCTGCATGTGTTTTTTATCTATACATCTGCTTAACATTGGTTTGCGCCCTTTGTTCTTTTTCCCATATGGATTCTGGGAAATGACAAGAAAATTAGCACACGGTGTCACCTTTTGCTTGAAAACCATTTTTACATGGAACCCTCACACACACACACACACACACACACACACACACACACACACACACACACACACACACACACACACACACACACACACACACACACACACACACTTACTGTACTTATAAACCTAAAATATACTCACACAATATATTATCACTCTTTATTTTTCATTGTCTGCATTACTATACTGTTTAAAGCTGTGTACGCGGTTAGGGCTCTCTGTATAATAAAAATAATAATAATAATGATAATAATCAATAAAAAGAGCATGCTGTTCTGGTATCCTGCTGTGATTTTTGATTGTACAGTGTTCTAAATGATATGCAAATATCTTTAATAGTTGTACAGTACATAACTTTTAAAGGGAAAATAAGATTAAAGCTCAAGTGAAACCAAGCTTCACATGACAAGATTTCTCATTTCCATTTCATTTTCATGAATATCTACACTGGTTGTTTTTCCTTAAACTGTTTGATTTTAATGGAACTTTAGAACTTAAATCATCATGAAAAGTCTCTCTACACATTTTCCTGGTCACATTTTGATACTGATTTTCAATGGAAATATCTAGACACATTTGATATTTCTGTGGCTTCATTTTAGCAATTATGGGTACTTCAACTGGTTGAGTGCCCTTATAATGTTCACTGAACATCATGAGGGTTGACACTCTGAAGGCCAGATCATGGTTTCTCTGCATGTTTTGTAAATGCGATCTGAATGGAAGAGGAAGAACTTGGGGAGCAACACAAGGTCGCAACTTGCCCTTCATGCCATGAACCCTGCAGCACTGAGGGGGTTAAGCTATTTTTTTGCATGGATTACAGTTGGATACTGACCTGGATATAGAAGTGTCTGTACATTTCCTCTTGCTTGGAGGGGAGAATAATATATGTTAAGTCAGAATGTATTACAAAATGCAGTTGTGCAAAAGCATGTGAAATGGATGAAACTTGATATCAATATTACCAGTATTTAATATAAAATCATTGCAAGGAATTTTAAACTGTAGTTTAGTTAGTCTCTAAAACACTTGCACTTCTACACAGCTGAAGGTGCAAAGTATTGTAGATCTTCCATAACTGCTTAGTGTATGACAATGTCAACGAGTAGACCCTGAAGTTGCTAGGAGACAATAAACACTGTGTTTCTCTAAATATCCTTTTCAATCCTGTGGAAAATGAATCCTATTTGTGCCTCAAGTCCATTAGTATGCTACGAGGCAGAAGTCCCAGGAAAAAATATCTGCGAAACGTACAGCTGAGGTGGCCATTATTCGAACAAATCACGGTGCCGATTTTGTGTGCTCTGCTGTACTCCACGCAGCATGAACGCGGCCAATGGCCTCAGGCACCCGCGCTTATCGCGGTTGCTTTGTTTTAATTTCATGGATTCTGTTTCTTTGGGTTCAATGAAATGAATGAATTGTAATGTGTACAGTACTGTGCTACTGTGTCAATTTCAGGTGTTTAAAAACCAGAACACTAAAATGCAATTTCCTGCACTTGCCGCACTCGCGTCAAGGCGGTAAGGTTGGAAGAGATCACGCGCCATGATTGGGTATTCCGATGTATACACCGGGTGAAGTGTTCAAATAATGGCAGCTGCAGCTGTAATTTACCCCAAAATACCTAGTACACTAAATGAAGAAAAAAAATACATTTTAATAACCTTTCAATTTAGATAATAGCCTAAGCTGCTCATAGAGGAAACACGTGTGATCACAAGATAGAGATAGAAAGTTAGGTCAAAAAAATAAAATATATAATAAAAACTTATGAATAGTTTTACAATTGCAGAGTTAAATTAAAAACAATTATGTTTCATCTGAATAGGCTTTAAAGTGTCTTTCGGTGTCAGAAGGTGTCTTATGACACAGCACCATTATGGGCCTCATGGGGTAAAGTGAAAGTTGTACATGTATGGCATGACATAATAAGTGTTGCAACTGGTGGAAATTGGGTTATTTTCACTGCGTGCCATTTTGTGGCAATGTACAGTATCAAGATGTCTTCCTCCAGTTTTGCCCCTCTTGTGGCAGTGAGTACAAGGGGAGTGGCTCTAAGAGGTTTAAGGGGCTAGATAGTCAGCACCATATTGCAATGAGATTCATGCTTAATACTGAGTTTTCGTTCTTAGTCAAATAAATCCGCCAGGTCCCAGATGTCATTACACTTTGTTCCTAGAGATTAAAGATGCACGAAAATATCCAAAATGCAGTCATATAATTGGTTGTGCCTAACGTTTCCAATTTCATTTCCTTTCTAAATATTTTGATGTGTCAAAGGGCGAATAATGTTGCCTCTATTTGGTCTTCTGGTAAAATCCCTAATGCCTGGAAAACCACCAGAGTTACCTCCGTTTTCAAAAGTGATGACAAGTACAGACCAATTTATTTTCTACCTCTATAATCCAAAGTCCTGGAAAAAAGTGTTAATTCCCAACTAAGTGTAGCCCCCTGTAATGAGCAAACGAAAGAAAGATTCCCCCCTGAATGCACTCAGACCAATTGTAAAGTGGGTTGTGAGATATATCAAATAGTTTAATTAATATACATAGTTAAAATAGATAATTGTACAGAGGGGAGTGGTAAACAAATCCATGGCCACCCCCTAAAATGGCATACCAACACAAAAGTAGACTTGAGTAACCGTGTTAAGTATGTCTACAAAATAAAGAAAAAATGAAAGGAAATAGACCTACGCACATTAGTATATATCCTCAATCCGACATAACCCCAACAGAATTAGGCACAGACCTATTGGTGGAATGCGCTTATTATCAATAAAACCGGCAGTCTCAAAGTTGAGTACTCTGTCGATACTGAGTCTGGGGTGTGTATTGCCGAGGGCAAAAAGTCATAAATTACCAATCTAAGCTGGCATCTATATCGCCAAGCGGTGAAGTGTGGGGAAATTAACCCATACACTGCTGCTAGGTGTAATTGTGAAAATGCACAAAACGACGTACGGTCACACTAATAGCACATCCAATATCACTATGTGTTAATAGCTATATACAGGAAAAGGTACAAATAACCAGATCATACATCCTGAAAAAGGGCTAGCACAAAATGTGCTCAGTGATGGCCCTGAGGCACGGTTCAATGACCGTATCAAGTTATAGCCTCTTGTAGCTAATATAAATTAAACACATAAGGATAGTTATCCCAAAATGTTGGAAAAACTCTAATGGGAACACTGACATAAAAAAAAGCTGTGTGTGCTGAGCACGCGCATAGTAAGTGAAACTTCTTTGACTTTTGTCACAGAAATTGTATTTGTTTTGGTGATGTTTTAATTAAAAATCAAAATACAATTTCAGTTACAAAACGCAAATAAATTTGACTTAGAATGCGCGTGCTCGGCACACATCCCATGTATTAGCTATTTGCACTAAGTGTGAATTCCTTGTGTGTATGTGTGTCAGTGTGTGTATGTCAGTCAGTCAGTCAGTCAGTCAGTGTGTGTGTGTGTGTGTATGTCACTCAGTCAGTCAGTCAGTGTGTGTGTCAGTCAGTGTGTGTGTGTGTGTGTGTGTGTGTGTGTGTGTGTGTGTGTGTGTGTGTGTGTGTGTGTGTCAGTCAGTGTGTGTGTATGTGTGTCAGTCAGTGTGTATGTGTATTTGTGTCAGTGTGTATGTGTAAGTCAGTGTGTGTGTCAGTCAGTGTGTGGGGGGTGTGGGTGGGTCAGAGTGTGCGGGGGGGTGTGGGTGAGTCAGTCAGTGTGCGGGGAGGGGTGGGTGAGTCAGTCAGTGTGCGGGGAGGGGTGGGTCAGTCAGTCAGTGTGTGGGGAGGTGTGGGTGAGTCAGTCAGTGTGCGGGGAGGGGTGGGTCAGTCAGTCAGTGTGCGGGGAGGTGTGGGTGGGTCAGTCAGTCAGTGTGCGGGGCGGTGTGGGTGGGTCAGTCAGTCAGTGTGCGGGGAGGTGTGGGTGGGTCAGTCAGTTAGTGTGCGGGGAGGTGTGGGTGGGTCAGTCAGTCAGTGTGCGGGGAGGTGTGGGTGGGTCAGTCAGTCAGTGTGCGGGGAAGTGTGGGTGGGTGGGTCAGTCAGTCAGTGTGCGGGGAGGTGTGGGTGGGTCAGTCAGACAGTGTGCGGGGAGGTGTGGGTGGGTCAGTCAGTCAGTCAGTGTGCGGGGAGGTGTGGGTGGGTCAGTCAGTCAGTGTGCGGGGAGGTGTGGGTGGGTCAGTCAGTCAGTGTGCGGGGAGGTGTGGGTGGGTCAGTCAGTCAGTGGGGGGGTGTGGGTCAGTCAGTGTGGGGGGGTGTGGGGGGGGTGTGGGTGGGTCAGTCAGTGTGTGTGTGGGGGGGGTGTGGGTGGGTCAGTCAGTGTGTGGGGGGGGACTGGGTGGGTCAGTCAGTGTGTGGGGGTGGGTGGGTCAGTCAGTGTGTGGGGGTGGGGTGTGGGTGGGTCAGTCAGTGTGTGGGGGGGTGGGTCAGTCAGTGTGTGGGGGGGTGGGTGTGTGGGGGGGTGGGTGGGTGGGTCAGTCAGTGTGTGGGGGGGGGGTGGGAGGGTCAGTCAGTGTGTGGGGGGGGGTGCCGCCGCCGCATCTGATTTGTGGAGCGGGTGTGATGTCAGTGTTGGGGTCGGGCTGAGCCAGAACACAGCCCGGCCTCAACTGCCAGCACTGACGTCACATCCGTTTCATTTCTGTCTCCACAATTCTTTTTTGCCCCATCACGAATGAGGTGCCACTAAGGAAGTTTCACTTCAAAAACTCCTAGGATATAACCAAAAATCAATATAGCACATGTATCAATGATCTCAGTAAGTAGTGAGAGTGCTACATATCCCGCATAAGTCTCTACAGTTAGTTAATCCATAGTAGTGCATACCCAGGAATACATAATAGCAAATTCAATGCCAGTCAGACCAGTTTGTATTGTAACAATGTCAATGGATACAAGTAGCGACGCTGTAAATGTCAGCAACGAGAAATCACGGCAAATAGTGATTATCCAAGGAGATAAAGTAACAGATGATTAATACCACAAAAATCACAGTCCTTCACCACCCAACCATAACGGGGAGAGGGAAAGGGTGATACAGCTATCTGAATGTTCTTTTTCAATAAACATCCACATACACATATTGGCAGCTTAGTTCACACACCTAAGTTGCAAGTCAAACAGTATGCTACATAATGGTCTGGGTAGCTACAAAGAGCAACACTACACATGTTGGAGTAATCAGAGCAGATAGTGGTTGCCCAATAGAGCCGGAGTGTACCGACACATTAAGTCATGCTCTGCTATAACCAATTTATAGCAGAGGTAGTGAAGGCATAGTACACTTATCTGAACAGTGTAGTTCCATCCTCACACTGGTAGCCCGTGAAGGGAAGATAGGGGTAAAGCTGCCTTGCGATGTGGCTTGAGCATGCGCCCATGTGGACCGTGCTGTCTGGTGACGTCACGCCGTACGGTCACCTGACATAAGTTTCGCGCATCTGTGCGCTTTCTCAAAGGTGAAGGCAGGCTGTAAGCGTGCATAATTTATAGCGGTTGGTAATCGTTGCAGGTGTGGGGAAATTAACCCATACACTGCTGCTAGGGTCACCAATCACAGTGCCAGATACAGCCCCATTAGGGTTTTTTTTATTTTACTGTTTACTGCCAAATGCTATTGGTATAAATTATATTGTCAAATAGCCACTATTTTTACCCATTGTTTTTACGTTATGTTAAATGTTGTGTTAGGTTACTAATGTTTTATGTTATGCAAAGCTGAATCAAATGGCAGTGATTTAATATGCTAATTGGAGTACACCCATTATTGCACTGATTGACAGACCAATCGGAGCCAGTTTGAGGGTATTTATACCAGCATCACTGCTATCACTTTATATCCCCTGAGGAAGTGTGTTTAGACACACGAAACGCGTAGGGCATTTTTATTAATATTTTGGACATTTTGGTTGATATCAGTACAAGCAGTACAAGCGCTGAGTGCCCTGTTTGAACGATCGAGGGGCAAGGAGGTGCGGATTGCCGTTTCCTGCAGCTTCACTGGAGATTGCCAGGCTTTGACGTCACATCTGGCAACGTCACTACCGGTTCGCCACGACGGAGACGTCACTTCCGGTTATTGCCAGCAAAGAGATACGGAAGGAATACAACACTTCCAAGACACCCTGCGGACCCCAAACACGTGGCTACCAGCCTCCATTGACTCAATGCGATTTTATATCTGCCGTCCTGTGAGTGTTATCTAGGTTTTAACCCACCAGAGCGGCGTATCAGCTATTCGTCCTACTATTTTAATACTTAGTTAAAATAAATTAACTTTTATCATTAGCTTTGCTTAGTGTTGTATGTCTAGTTGTGTCTGTTTGTCTTGTCACTTTGTGCCAGCCAGTTTGCAATTTTATGTCTGTATAGTTTGTTTAGCTGTGTTGCACTAAATATCTCTTTTCTCATTACATGTTCCACTTCCCCTGCATGAAGTCCTATCTGAGCACCCAAAGATTTAGAGACTGTTGATCATCTTGGGACTGGAACTATTTCTACTGGATATCCAGGATTCCATCATTTTGGACTCAGTAGGCGCCGGGGGGTGGGGATCAAACATTATGTTGACCTGTTGAAAATAGTTATTTGAACTGATAATCCAGCATACAGCGCTCTCCCCCTTCCCCCACGCACACACAAGGCTAAAGTATTTCTACTTCTTATTGACACCTCTCCCACACCATTCATTTGTAATGGTTGGCTTTGTGGCTTAGTCTAATAGTTTAATCTTCCAGAGCGTGACTAAAATAATAGAACTAAATAACCATAAGCAAAGCGATTGATTACAGGAGAACGGACCGATCTGCAGTAACTAATCGCTTGACTGTGTGCATAATGTATTGATATTTAAAAAAAGAATAAAATACGGCAGCTGTACTGTACCCTCACCATAGACTTTGCCAATCGGTTGGCGCCGAGCCACTGCCACCAGTCCCGTATTCTTGACTACAGTATAAATGTAGTTGACAGGTGACAGCGGGCCTGCTACACCTGTAGTTGAGAGCTGATGAAGCTGGAAATCTTTTTGGTACATGCAAGCTTGCTGGTACTGTATGTGAAGAGTAAGGAAATTAACATTAGACAGGAGATGACACTTGGGAGTGTGTTATCCTGGGCTTTGAAATGCTTAGCAGGATTTGAAGGTCTTAACCTCTTGTTATCAGGAAAGACCAAATAACTTGTTAGCCCTCCCGTGCTAATTGAAGCCCCAATATCCTTAGACAAAGGGTCCCTTTGGCCTAGCTAGACTGAGCGGCATTCAGGAAGAAAACAGGATGACATATGCTAAGTAGCAAGTGGCTAGGTGGGGAAAGATGACATTTCTGTTTCACATGCTCTGTGCAAACCATGAAGCCACTTTTGCCAGTAGTTCCTAGCATGGGCAGAACAGGGATTAGTGGGTTAAATTTTCCCATGGAGGGGATTGGGCTCGCATGTTAGGGATAGGACTGTAAACTCTATAACCATGCCTGCCGAGCTATCCCCAGTGTGATTCATGACATATCCAAGCTTTGCTCAGGATTCTGTTCAAGTACAGCGGAAAAGGTTCCAGGACGCAAGGGGTTAACATCGAAACTAAGGATTTACCCCTACTTCAGGAATTCGTTAGCCCTGGAGACTCCCGAATGAATTCTAATGAACTACTACGAACTTTCTTCATTTGGCCGAGTTATTAGGTTGGCAACTTGCGACCTAGCCAGAAGAACTTTAAGCCAGAGACTTTATTTCTGCAGCTTTCGTGCAAAGGACAATTTATTTCGTTTTCCCCATCCCAGTAAGTGCTGTATTAAGTGTACTCTGAGGTTATCGTGTGTTTGTCTATCAAGGAAATAAATGACAATTTATTTTGCCTCCTTGTCGTGTTCAATCGAGAATCCCCAAAATATAAAAAGTGTTGATAAGTTCTTGTCCTATGTAGAAGCACATGCACACCGCTGGTAGGTGCTGGAGGGGGGTACTTATCTGCCGGTGCGCTGTATCCAGGGAGGTCCAGACATCCCAGAGGTACTTGAGCAAAGGAATGGAAGCAGGCACACGGTCTTACTAAAGGTGCAGTTTATTGTGCCACCAAAGGTCCAACGTTTCGGCAAATAGATTGCCAATCTATTTGCCGAAACGTTGGACCTTTGGTGGCACAATAAACTGCACCTTTAGTAAGACCGTGTGCCTGCTTCCATTCCTTTGATAAGTTCTTGTCCACCGTGACACTTAGTATGACCCCAGACAAAGTCATTTTGATGAAACATGTTGGGCCTTTTGATCCTTTGAGGCCACTGTATCAACCCTCTATGGAATCTTGATTGGGAGACACCAACGGAGGAGACTACAGCTTGTTCCTGCTTTTGCATGCTGAGTAGCTGAGCTGCTGATTCGGGGCAGTCACCACGGGAGGAGGGTTGAAGTGCGCCCAAAGTCACTTCTTGCTCATATACCAGCAGGGAGAGTGTGAGTTTGTTACCATTCCCCGCTGTTTTGTTTGTCTTCATGAGTAAATGTTAATACACTATACCCTCTGCATTTGTGTTCTTGTCTTCATATGAGGTTAACTAGGAGTCCGCAGACCTGAGGATTTCACTATATGGAGCAACAGTATTTTGTGTATTTCAGTGCTATTTATCACAAGGTTTACACTGGCGACACACTTTATTCGAGCTCGGCTAGTCCCACGAATTCGGGTATACCCGGGTGTATTGAGGTTTGTGACTGTTTTCTGCCCGAGTGCATTGAGGTATTTTCCAGGCAGGGATTTAAGCATTTTATTCCCGCAGACTGCAATACTGCACAGTATATATATATATATACTGCATTACAATTCATGAATTTATGCCATCTGGTAGACACGCGAAGCATTGCAGCCTATTAAATCCTAATCATTATCATTTAACAGATCAGCCGCCCGTCAGCCAGGCATGAACCCAGGCTGGGAAGGCAAACACAACGGGGCTTGTCAGAGGTGAGGAGCGGCGCATTCCAGGTATCTTCCAGGTACATACTGGGTATTTGCTCGAATAAAGTGTGTCGGTGCAGTATTTGCACATTTAACTGTACAGTTTGTCACTTTGCGTCACGAGCACTTTTTGGTTTAGGTTGTTAAGCTACGGCTTGGGGAAACCGCTGGGGTTCAGGCAGCAGCTTGACTTTATCACTATATTTGTTGCGGTTTATTAAGTTTTTGTTTCACTAGAATGGTACTTGCCAAGGTCTGAGGTAGGAGCCGGAAGAATGGTCAGTGTCTATTTAGCCATGGTCAGGGATTGGATCCAGTAGGAGCATAGAAGTCCGCTAGCCGCGGTCGGGATTGGAGAGATGTGGAAGGTCAGAGGTAAGATGGGTCGTAAGCCAGAAGTGCGGATTCCAAAGTAAAGCCGGGTCGGTAAACAGGAGATCAATCTGAAATATGACAACTGAGACAAGGCAAGGCAGGACAAGGAACCAGGAAGTGGGAGAACAGCGCTAACTGGAACTACGCTCAGCCAAAAGTACAAGTGACACAGCTGAGCATATATGAGGGAGCATGACCAATGAGAGGGGGAGGCGGAGTGGAGGCACGGCCTCCGCGGTGGCACTGATAGGGACACAGACACAAGAGACATGTGGACATGATAACTAGCATTGACACACAGCTTGGGAGAGGTGCACACGCGTCACGTGTGCTCACCGCGCAACGTTGATGCGTGTTGCAAGCGGGGGGCGGAGCCAGACTCCACAACGTCAGAAAAGCTCCTGCAGGAGTGCGTGTGCCGTAGGGACGACAGGTTTGCGCGAGACATCAGGTAAGGAAGGAGTGTGCCGCGGGGGGATGCGTGCCCCGATTCCTTACACTTTCTTTTTACAATCTGTAAAACACTCAGGACCATCTCGTAATCATCCTTCCACTTGCACACGTGCTTAGGTTTCGAAACTCCAGATGTAAGACTTCCAGCTCTGTACCGAGACTGTAAATCTCTTTCTGAGAGACTCCCAGTTCTGTACTGAGACTGTGAAATTCCCTTTGAGAGATTTCCAGTTCTTCTCTGAGCCCTGCCTGAGCTTCCTCCTATTGTTGTTTCCAGTCAGCAATAACTTTGTCATAGCAGCTTGACCATGGTGCTAATAATAGCATTCACCATTCCTAGATCTGTCCTCAGGTCCTCCAACCCAGTCCGTAAGAGACGATCTGTCTTCTCCAAAGTCCCAAACTCAGAGTAATCTGCGAACAGAGCCCTCTGTAGCTCAGTGTTATCTTCTATCTCCTGTTCCAACCTTCACGCTTACCTGTTACAGTTTGAGGGTTTCTCAGTTTCCAAAATGGACAGACAATTCCCTGGATGAATCTGCCAGTTACTCTAAGCTGCAGGTCATCTCGCCCCCTTCTGATGTCACAGGGTCATCTGCGGACATGTCTGCAACTTCCACTGTAAGTTGAGAACCTCTTTTCTTTCTCTTCCTCTTAACTTTGGAAGACTCTAGCGCATCTGGGATTCTGGGGTCCCCTTCTTTGCTTTAAACTTCTGTAGTTTCACTGCACCCACCATGATTTTCTTGCACTTGCAGTAGCAGGTGGAAATATTCAGTGTTCAGCTGGTCCTGCCCTTGGTGCAAACATTCATGGTCCAGCACATAGGGACTCAAATCTTCAGTGTGTCCAGGGTCCAGGCAACCCCAACATACTAGGGGTGCGTCTTGTTTCTGGATATATCCTCATCATAAGGCCTGAAGGGACACTCTGTCATGTGACCGGGTTTATTACAGAATAACACATTTTACCCTCCATTCTGGCACTATTAGGTGTATTCTTCACACTGACCATCGATATTTTTTGTGTATGCTAGAACCATAGCTGGTCATCATACAGGTGGACAGACTTCACTTAAGTGTTCCTAGCTCTCACAGGCATCTCTGTAGACTTTTTATTTTTGCTGAGCAGCCATTTTAAATACCCATTTGGGGTTCACACACGTAATGAAGTAGACTTTCTTCACAGAATCAGTGCCTTGTGTGGTTAACCATATTTAGCAGTCCTGCCTGTCCGACTGTGGTATTTGTGGCTTGACCCAGCATTGTGTAGTTTTTCTGCCTGGATCTGTAGCTTTTTATTTCTGGTCACCTCTGTACGTCAATCTTCCGTTTTTGCTCCTGTTGCTCAAGTTGTTGCAAATGCTGCAAACAAAAGCACAAACATTTTCCAGATAGTCTCTGGGGGCCCTTTTAAAACCAAGGGCTACCTCTCATCCCACTTCTAAAACAATATGTAGGAGATGTGTGCAGAAGTGACAACAGGAGACTTCTCTTGGAAAATAAATTTAGGCTTTTGTTTTTTTTGCCCAACGCTTTAACATAAAATTGCTTCTGTTCAGCATATAATGAGAATACAAAAATAAATATACCTAGCTCTGCATAGAGCTCTGACTAACAACAGAGCTTTAGTCCCTATCTGTGAGTCGCATGGCTAAGCCCTTTACCAACAATAAAACAGAGTTCAGTGTGGGGTAAGGTTTACCTTCGGGGCTCCGGTTTCCTCCTACCGGTATAGGGTTTGTAAAATCCAAGGCCTGGGTATCCTCAACAGTGGCCCAGGAAGTCTGACTGTTGTGCAGTGTGTACCCACTTGTGCGGACCAGTTGCATTAAGCTTCCTGGATCAGAGAAATCCCTGCAGTCACTACTGCAGGGTTTTTAAAGTCTGCTAATGAGGCAGCTGAGGTCAATTAAAGCACCCTGCTTTAGCATTAACCTCCTCAGTGCTGTATCAGTCAAATAGGTTTTCACTGGCTCACTATCGTACGGGGATCCACCCTGTTACATACTGTACTCATAGTCATTCACTGATGCACAGGTTTACCAAAAAGAATAATAGTGTATCCACTTGTGACGGAGTAATGCATGAAGCAGCCTTACATTTACAATTGAGAGAGAAAACTTCTAAGTGGAGTTGACAAAAAAGAATGAGACGAGTAGCACGTTTTTTTCCAGACAAAAATCAGAAATGAATGGAGCCACAGCAAGCCAAGGATTGCTCAGGAACTCTCAACAATGATAAAAATATAAAAATGATTTTATCCTTGTAAAAATGCTGTTTATGCAAAACGCGTGGATGATCTTTGTCTGTTTGTATTTCTCTATGTTCTAAATAAAATAATGTTTATATTATATATTTATATAATTATTGTGAGATCCATGGCTTGCTGTGGCTCCATTCCATGATTTTTGTGAACAAAGATCAAGCGCAAATACTATTTTTAAAGATGCTATATATAGATAAGAGAAAAAAGCAAGAGGTACAGTTAGGTCCGGAAATAATTGGACACTGATACAAGTTTTGTTATTTTGGCTGTGTACCAAAATATATTCAAGTTACAATTAAATAAGGAATATGGGCTTAAAGTGCAGTCTATTAGCTTTAATTTGAGGGTATTCACATCCAAATTTGACAATTGGACAATTGACTCAAAAGCTGTTTCATGGACAGGTGTGGGCTATTCCTTCATTATTTCATCATCAATTAAGCAGGTAAAATGTCTGGAGTTGATTCCAGGTGTGGCATTCGCATTTGGAAGCAGTTCACCCACAACATGTGGTCAAAGGAGCTCTCAATGCAAGTGAAACAGGGCATCCTTAGGCTGCAAAAAAAAAAAGAAAATCCATCAGAGAGATAGCAGGAACATTAGGAGTGGCCAAATAAACAGTTTGTTACATTCTGAGAAAAAAAGAATGCACTGGTGAGCTCTGCAACATAAAAAGGCCTGGACGTACACGGAAAACAACAGTGGTGGATGATCGTAGGATCCTTTACATGGTAAATAACAACCCCTTCACAACATCCAGCAAAGTGAAGAACACTCTCCAGGAGGTAGGCATATCATTATCCAATGGGAACAAAAAATGTATGGAGAAGGCTTGGAACGGCTCATGATCCGAAGCATACCACATACCACATCATACCACATCATCTGTAAAACACGGTGGAGGCAGTGTGATGACATGGGCATGCATGGCTTACAATGGCACTGGGTCACTAGTGTTAATTGATGATGTGACAGAAGACAGAAGCAGCAGGATGAATTCTGAAGTGTATAGGGATATATTGTCTGCTCACATTCAGCCAAATTCAGCAAAATTGATTGGACGGCGCTTCACTTTACAGATGGACAGTGACCCAAAACATACTGCGAAAGCAACCCAGGAGTTTTTTAAGGCAAAGAAGTGGAATATTCTGCAATGGCCGAGTCAATCACCTGATCTCAACCCGATCGAGCATGCATTTCACTTGCTGAAAACAAAACTTAAGGCAGAAAGACCCATGAACAAACAACAACTGAAGACAGCTGCAGTAAAAGTCTGGCAAAGCATCATAAAGGAGGAAACCCAGCGTTTGTTGATGTCCATGCGTTCCAGACTTCAAGCAGTCATTGCATGCAAAGGATTCTTGACAAAGTATTAAAAATGAACATTTTATTTATGATTGTGTTCATTTGTCCAATTACATTTGAGCCCCTGAAATAAGGGGACTGTGTAATATTATGATTGCAATTCCTAAACGTTTCATATGATTTTTTTTTCTTCCACCCCTTGAATTAAAGTTGAAATTCTGCACTTCTATTGCATTTCAGTTGTTTCATTTCAAATCCATTGTGGTGGCGTACAGAGCCAAAATTATGAAAATTGTGTCCGTATCCAATTATTTCCGGACCTAACTGTATATACTGTCCTGTAATGGGTGCAGCTCCTAAAATGGATTCAATCCAAATCCATAGAGACAGTGGAGGCAGGTAATCGGGTGCGCACTCACATCCAGGTATATGTATTGAAAAGATAAAACAAACACCACAATAGTGCAACAGAGTATGAGGAAATTTTTCCTAACCAAATAATCCAAATATTCTACAGTATATATTCCTACTCACTTTATATATGAGCAGTTGAGGAGTAACCAACTCGGGTAGCAAATCCCAGAAGAAGATATTCCAAAGGGCGGCTTTGTGGACGTGGGTGGTGTTCTGGACCTTGGTTTCTGTGAGTGATTGCCCATTATGGATTGAGTCCTTGGATCCAGGGAGTAGCAGTGGACGGCCGCCACGTGGTTCCTCCTAATGAACAGGGATTGTTGGACTTTCGTTTACTGTATGACCCAGGGTGGTCCTTATGCCCAGAACCTGCCTATGTTTGTAAGTGCTACTATTTTATATTAATTTTGTTTATAAAGCAACCTGCACTATTTTGTGTCCTCTCTTCCATATCTGGAATATCTCCTCCTGGGATTTGCTACCCGAGTTGGTTACTCCTCAACAACCACAAGGCACTAACTGGTCATATTAAATGTGAGTAGGAATATTTGGTTAGGAAAAATTTCTTCATACTCTGTTGCACTATTGTGGTGTTTGTTTTATCTTTTCAATACATATACCTGGATGTGAGCGCGCAACCGATTCCATGATTTTTGTCTGCTTTGCAACTAATTAATTTAGAGACACACCACAGGAAGTTAAAAGCAGCTGCAAAATCACAACCAAACCACGACCGACACTGGAAAAATTGAAAAGACCAGGATTTCATAACAAGACACACGACCCCTCATCGGGGTTAAATTTGGTACCTTCCTCAGAAGGCCTGGGTAGGTGTATGGATACATATAGTGAGTGTCATCAGGGTAACTCATATTGATTTATCCAACACTAGAGCATATATTTTATAACAGTCTTCAATGGATATGCTTTTCATTGAGCTTCTGGACGATTTTCTCTACTTGACATTTTTCCCCAGAAACTAATTAGAGATCAGTTGAGTGGGACAAGCCCATGGCAGCCTCAATTACTTTCATATGCTGCACTATCAAGCACAGTGCTGTGCCCTTTACCTCACAGTCCTATGTACAGTGGACATCCTTGTACCTTGAGGGTGATTTATATGGCACAGCTGTCTCCTTTTATTAATTAGCAATATTTATATTGTTGCACAGTTTACCCAGGAACCTTGTGATTGTATTTTCACGTTTTATTTGTTCTGCTGAGGAAATTATTTTGTTACATTTATGGATCTTGTTTATGGATATTGTGTGTGCTTTCACTGGTACAGTATGTTGTTCTTGCTTACTTAATTGTTCCACATCCCCTACTTTTTACAGATGTATAGTGCAGGGATTCCACTGGATTCTGTCTGGTTTTGCACTCAGTCCTTGTTTTGGCTGCAGCTTGCCCGCACTTAGCTGTTCTGGCCATCTTGGTTCCTGGCAGCCTCTTATTTAAGGCAGTACTTCCTACAGGAAGTTGCTGAGCAAGTTTCCTATTCCTTTCATACTGATTCTTTCTACATATTCCCTGTCCTTTTTACTGTGGATTCCCTGTTGCTGACCTTTGCCTGTTACCCCGACTCTATAAATCTACCACCTGCCTTGATCCTCTGCCTCAACTGGACTATGTTAACTCTAAAAAGACTCTGTCACTTGGCTCTAGTCAGTGAATATAAACCCCTACCTCAGCCTTGCGGGTCCGCATCCTTATCTGAGACAAGCACCATTATATATAGCAAGGGGAGGCCTTTTTCATGCATGTCTCCCACTTGTTTTCTCTACACCTTGCTACTTTACATAATGTATATGTGGTACTGCCCGACCATTATTTATTAATGCCCTGAATGTAAATTTTTGTAATGTTTTTGTGTGACTTTTTTTTTGTCTATAATAGGAGTGCATTTGAGATCTTGAGTATCCCATGAGTACTGAACTACCTATTTTTATATTATTATTTACTCCCTCTTGCTCTGAGCAATGCACTCAATCTTGAATGTTTAAGAGCAGACATTGTGCAAAGTTCCTTCTCTCCATATGACATGGTCATGGTAGACCAGGTCTTTTAACACATTAATATTTAATGGATCAATCACAAGGCAAAACAAGGCAGTGAAATAAATTGAGGTTTATTTGGATAAGCCCTTGGAAACACACATAAATACAAAATACAGAGAATATACACACTTACTGGTGTCTGGGGGTTGAGATCTAGCCCTTTCCTAGTTGCAGGGCTCCTGCTTCAGCAAAAGGTGTTACCCTGTCTGCTTCGGTTGATCTCAGCCTCCTGGCTAGACCTCTCCATGATTCTCTGTGTGAATAGCTCTTTCACTCAGAAGCACCTTTGAGAGGCTCGCCAACAGCTGCTTGTCTCTTCA
Source organism: Ascaphus truei (assembly GCF_040206685.1). Classification (NCBI taxonomy): domain Eukaryota; kingdom Metazoa; phylum Chordata; class Amphibia; order Anura; family Ascaphidae; genus Ascaphus; species Ascaphus truei. Next base: position 225,725,491 of record NC_134483.1, on the reverse strand, counting down.
AATCTCCAACAGAAAAGAGTTATCTGCTACGCTGCTCTCCCTAATATAGGACTTTCTGTTTATCTAATATACTGAGGGGGCCTCCAGCCAATTAGAGCATGGATTGTGTGTGGCGGGAGAGGGTTAACCAGGCCAATAATAAAGGTATTATGCCCGGCTGGTTAACCCTAATCCCTGTTGGGACTGAAGGGGTTAAACTGTATTGTCCCCATAATATCATGTTTTCACCTACACTATCTTTTTTTGTCTCTGTTTTGCAGCTAAGAAGATAGCTGCAGTTACACTGAATTAATGAAAATGTGCTAACTGTATTTATGACACAAGGGGGAGCTTCTAACGCTGAACCAAGCACTAAGAGAAGAAGTGTGCCTGTGAATAAGTGGCTGCTTTGAAGATGGGGATCACTTCCTAAGCCGTAGACCTCTAAACCACAAAGTCAATTAGATAAGTGGTTTGCGGTCTAGCTGAAGTGATGTCTTGTCAAAATGTATCCAGCAGTCTCGCTAGCCACTTAAGCTGAATCGTTGGCGTGTGTCTGCAGTTACTGATCAAAAGCCAGCACGGATACATTGTATGCCGGCTTGTAACCCAGACCAATTATAGGTCACACCACAGCCCACATCACAGAGCCCATTCAATTAAGTGAATAACTTGCACTAGGAAAGAGCTAGCACTCTAATTTTTGGAGTGCAGTTAGTCACACATGTAATATGGAAAATAGCTGAAGCGCTCAAATGCAGGTATATCTCAAAATGATAATAAGCCAGACCACTGTACCAGGGTACTAACAATTGATATAGTACCTATTGTGTCATATAATGGGTACTATCCTCCTGAAGACAGGTGGTGTGTGGTGCAACCCACTCACCATATGTCTCATTGGCAGGTTCCCCTGAAAAATATGCAAATACTCACATCCTGGTAGGGCAGGCAGGCAAGCTGTGCAGCTACTCAATGCAATACAGGGAAAAGGGAGACCAAAAAGCGCACCAGCACAAACGGAGCAGGAAAAAACCAGAACAAAAAATGATTAAAAGGGCACTTTAATATGGCAAAAGACCCATCCAATGCATTTCGAACGTCGCAGCGTTCTTTTTCAAGGATAAAACACAATGTGATAACATCCATTATATACCCTCTTACCTGTGGGCCATTTCGCGCCAAAAATCAGAACCTGATGACGTCATAACAGAGCGACTCAGTGCCGATCTAAGGGCAAAAGGAAGTACCAAAGGCAGTGTGGCCATTTTGGATGTGGGCAAACATAGGAACACAATAACAAAGCTTTATTGACCATTCCAGCAGAAAAAAATACATTGCTGCTAACTGGACAAGCATATTTAAACGAAATAAAGCTATATTAAACTAAACTAATGCTTAATAAAGGGTACTATTATATCAAGGAAAAACATGAACAAGGTGGATTAAAAAACTAGCTGTGTTGCAACTAAGTTATATACAAAAAAAAGTTAAAAATAAAAACCTCTAGACATGATTAAAAAAATGTGCAAGAAAAGTAAATCATCAGGTTCTGATTTTTGGCGCGAAATGGCCCACAGGTAAGAGGGTATATAATGGATGTTATCACATTGTGTTTTATCCTTGAAAAAGAACGCTGCGACGTTCGAAATGCATTGGATGGGTCTTTTGCCACATTAAAGTGCCCTTTTAATCATTTTTTGTTCTGGTTTTTTCCTGCTCCGTATGTGCTGGTGCGCTTTTTGGTCTCCCTTTTCCCTGTAGTCACACATGTACCATGAACATACATATAAATTTTATATTTGTTGCATATCCAGAACATACATTTATAAAGATACTGTATTTCAATGGTGTTTTAAATGTGAAGGCAGGAACTCTTTCCTGCCGGTCCGGCAATTAATCCATTAACATGCCCATATGTTATGGATGAATGGGCTGAGGAATTTTTAATCTCTGGACTTCAAAGGGCACCCTGCTAAGGTGGTGCCCCAGTGTCTAGGGAAGTCTGGAGTTGAAAAGCCTCAGAGACCCTAGGTGTTAGGGTGGCCGGGATATTTGTAAGTATCAGATACTGGTGCGAAGAATGGGCACTTCACACTTGGTAGCCAAACCCCTGACTTACTGTCGCCAGGTAAGAGGTTGATCCTGGTATGCTAAGCAGCTTAGGTGTCAAGTTAGCACATGCTCTGTGCAAACTGGGAAGCAACTTCTGCCCTCTCTGTGAGCTACTGGCAAGTCTGGGATAGGTGGGAAAAATTATTCCCATGAGAGGATTGGGTGTTTGTTAGGTATAGGACCCTTAACCCTATAAAGATGCCTGCAGCCCAGCCCCAGTTAGATTCACCTTAAGATTAATCTCAGATTTTACCAAGATGCGTCCAAGTACAGCGTCAGCGGTTCCATAGTGTGAGGGGTTAACTACATCGTAACCAAAAATTGCACCCCTCTTCCAGAATTCGTTTGAGCTAAGGATTCCCGAACGAATCCTGTAATGACCTTACGAAATTATTCCTTTTGGCGGAGATATAGGGCTGGCAAGATGCGCCCCTAGCCAAGGACTGTCGCATGGCTCACATCGCGCACCCACTTGTATGTGTGCAGGGGTGTCTAGAGACTTTGTTTCATTCCGTGGACATTTTATTTTGTTTCCCCATCCCAGTAAGTGTATATTGACTGTAATTGTGAAGTATTGTGTGTTTGTCTTAAAAGGAAATAAATTACAATTTATTTTACCCGCCTTGTACTACTCAGTCCAGAATCCCAGTATTATTTGTTGGTAAGACCTGGTCTACCGTGACATTGTGGTTATGCATTCAATGATAGGAGGGGAAAATTCAAAACTTGTCAATGAAAATCGTGCCTATGAGTTTGACATCCAGCAAATGTTTTCCTGGCCAGCCCCATACCTCCAGCTTGCATCCTTAGGCTGCAAAAAAAAAAAGAAAATCCATCAGAGAGATAGCAGGAACATTAGGAGTGGCCAAATAAACAGTTTGTTACATTCTGAGAAAAAAAGAATGCACTGGTGAGCTCTGCAACATAAAAAGGCCTGGACGTACACGGAAAACAACAGTGGTGGATGATCGTAGGATCCTTTACATGGTAAATAACAACCCCTTCACAACATCCAGCAAAGTGAAGAACACTCTCCAGGAGGTAGGCATATCATTATCCAATGGGAACAAAAAATGTATGGAGAAGGCTTGGAACGGCTCATGATCCGAAGCATACCACATACCACATCATACCACATCATCTGTAAAACACGGTGGAGGCAGTGTGATGACATGGGCATGCATGGCTTACAATGGCACTGGGTCACTAGTGTTAATTGATGATGTGACAGAAGACAGAAGCAGCAGGATGAATTCTGAAGTGTATAGGGATATATTGTCTGCTCACATTCAGCCAAATTCAGCAAAATTGATTGGACGGCGCTTCACTTTACAGATGGACAGTGACCCAAAACATACTGCGAAAGCAACCCAGGAGTTTTTTAAGGCAAAGAAGTGGAATATTCTGCAATGGCCGAGTCAATCACCTGATCTCAACCCGATCGAGCATGCATTTCACTTGCTGAAAACAAAACTTAAGGCAGAAAGACCCATGAACAAACAACAACTGAAGACAGCTGCAGTAAAAGTCTGGCAAAGCATCATAAAGGAGGAAACCCAGCGTTTGTTGATGTCCATGCGTTCCAGACTTCAAGCAGTCATTGCATGCAAAGGATTCTTGACAAAGTATTAAAAATGAACATTTTATTTATGATTGTGTTCATTTGTCCAATTACATTTGAGCCCCTGAAATAAGGGGACTGTGTAATATTATGATTGCAATTCCTAAACGTTTCATATGATTTTTTTTTCTTCCACCCCTTGAATTAAAGTTGAAATTCTGCACTTCTATTGCATTTCAGTTGTTTCATTTCAAATCCATTGTGGTGGCGTACAGAGCCAAAATTATGAAAATTGTGTCCGTATCCAATTATTTCCGGACCTAACTGTATATACTGTCCTGTAATGGGTGCAGCTCCTAAAATGGATTCAATCCAAATCCATAGAGACAGTGGAGGCAGGTAATCGGGTGCGCACTCACATCCAGGTATATGTATTGAAAAGATAAAACAAACACCACAATAGTGCAACAGAGTATGAGGAAATTTTTCCTAACCAAATAATCCAAATATTCTACAGTATATATTCCTACTCACTTTATATATGAGCAGTTGAGGAGTAACCAACTCGGGTAGCAAATCCCAGAAGAAGATATTCCAAAGGGCGGCTTTGTGGACGTGGGTGGTGTTCTGGACCTTGGTTTCTGTGAGTGATTGCCCATTATGGATTGAGTCCTTGGATCCAGGGAGTAGCAGTGGACGGCCGCCACGTGGTTCCTCCTAATGAACAGGGATTGTTGGACTTTCGTTTACTGTATGACCCAGGGTGGTCCTTATGCCCAGAACCTGCCTATGTTTGTAAGTGCTACTATTTTATATTAATTTTGTTTATAAAGCAACCTGCACTATTTTGTGTCCTCTCTTCCATATCTGGAATATCTCCTCCTGGGATTTGCTACCCGAGTTGGTTACTCCTCAACAACCACAAGGCACTAACTGGTCATATTAAATGTGAGTAGGAATATTTGGTTAGGAAAAATTTCTTCATACTCTGTTGCACTATTGTGGTGTTTGTTTTATCTTTTCAATACATATACCTGGATGTGAGCGCGCAACCGATTCCATGATTTTTGTCTGCTTTGCAACTAATTAATTTAGAGACACACCACAGGAAGTTAAAAGCAGCTGCAAAATCACAACCAAACCACGACCGACACTGGAAAAATTGAAAAGACCAGGATTTCATAACAAGACACACGACCCCTCATCGGGGTTAAATTTGGTACCTTCCTCAGAAGGCCTGGGTAGGTGTATGGATACATATAGTGAGTGTCATCAGGGTAACTCATATTGATTTATCCAACACTAGAGCATATATTTTATAACAGTCTTCAATGGATATGCTTTTCATTGAGCTTCTGGACGATTTTCTCTACTTGACATTTTTCCCCAGAAACTAATTAGAGATCAGTTGAGTGGGACAAGCCCATGGCAGCCTCAATTACTTTCATATGCTGCACTATCAAGCACAGTGCTGTGCCCTTTACCTCACAGTCCTATGTACAGTGGACATCCTTGTACCTTGAGGGTGATTTATATGGCACAGCTGTCTCCTTTTATTAATTAGCAATATTTATATTGTTGCACAGTTTACCCAGGAACCTTGTGATTGTATTTTCACGTTTTATTTGTTCTGCTGAGGAAATTATTTTGTTACATTTATGGATCTTGTTTATGGATATTGTGTGTGCTTTCACTGGTACAGTATGTTGTTCTTGCTTACTTAATTGTTCCACATCCCCTACTTTTTACAGATGTATAGTGCAGGGATTCCACTGGATTCTGTCTGGTTTTGCACTCAGTCCTTGTTTTGGCTGCAGCTTGCCCGCACTTAGCTGTTCTGGCCATCTTGGTTCCTGGCAGCCTCTTATTTAAGGCAGTACTTCCTACAGGAAGTTGCTGAGCAAGTTTCCTATTCCTTTCATACTGATTCTTTCTACATATTCCCTGTCCTTTTTACTGTGGATTCCCTGTTGCTGACCTTTGCCTGTTACCCCGACTCTATAAATCTACCACCTGCCTTGATCCTCTGCCTCAACTGGACTATGTTAACTCTAAAAAGACTCTGTCACTTGGCTCTAGTCAGTGAATATAAACCCCTACCTCAGCCTTGCGGGTCCGCATCCTTATCTGAGACAAGCACCATTATATATAGCAAGGGGAGGCCTTTTTCATGCATGTCTCCCACTTGTTTTCTCTACACCTTGCTACTTTACATAATGTATATGTGGTACTGCCCGACCATTATTTATTAATGCCCTGAATGTAAATTTTTGTAATGTTTTTGTGTGACTTTTTTTTTGTCTATAATAGGAGTGCATTTGAGATCTTGAGTATCCCATGAGTACTGAACTACCTATTTTTATATTATTATTTACTCCCTCTTGCTCTGAGCAATGCACTCAATCTTGAATGTTTAAGAGCAGACATTGTGCAAAGTTCCTTCTCTCCATATGACATGGTCATGGTAGACCAGGTCTTTTAACACATTAATATTTAATGGATCAATCACAAGGCAAAACAAGGCAGTGAAATAAATTGAGGTTTATTTGGATAAGCCCTTGGAAACACACATAAATACAAAATACAGAGAATATACACACTTACTGGTGTCTGGGGGTTGAGATCTAGCCCTTTCCTAGTTGCAGGGCTCCTGCTTCAGCAAAAGGTGTTACCCTGTCTGCTTCGGTTGATCTCAGCCTCCTGGCTAGACCTCTCCATGATTCTCTGTGTGAATAGCTCTTTCACTCAGAAGCACCTTTGAGAGGCTCGCCAACAGCTGCTTGTCTCTTCAAATCTCCAACAGAAAAGAGTTATCTGCTACGCTGCTCTCCCTAATATAGGACTTTCTGTTTATCTAATATACTGAGGGGGCCTCCAGCCAATTAGAGCATGGATTGTGTGTGGCGGGAGAGGGTTAACCAGGCCAATAATAAAGGTATTATGCCCGGCTGGTTAACCCTAATCCCTGTTGGGACTGAAGGGGTTAAACTGTATTGTCCCCATAATATCATGTTTTCACCTACACTATCTTTTTTTGTCTCTGTTTTGCAGCTAAGAAGATAGCTGCAGTTACACTGAATTAATGAAAATGTGCTAACTGTATTTATGACACAAGGGGGAGCTTCTAACGCTGAACCAAGCACTAAGAGAAGAAGTGTGCCTGTGAATAAGTGGCTGCTTTGAAGATGGGGATCACTTCCTAAGCCGTAGACCTCTAAACCACAAAGTCAATTAGATAAGTGGTTTGCGGTCTAGCTGAAGTGATGTCTTGTCAAAATGTATCCAGCAGTCTCGCTAGCCACTTAAGCTGAATCGTTGGCGTGTGTCTGCAGTTACTGATCAAAAGCCAGCACGGATACATTGTATGCCGGCTTGTAACCCAGACCAATTATAGGTCACACCACAGCCCACATCACAGAGCCCATTCAATTAAGTGAATAACTTGCACTAGGAAAGAGCTAGCACTCTAATTTTTGGAGTGCAGTTAGTCACACATGTAATATGGAAAATAGCTGAAGCGCTCAAATGCAGGTATATCTCAAAATGATAATAAGCCAGACCACTGTACCAGGGTACTAACAATTGATATAGTACCTATTGTGTCATATAATGGGTACTATCCTCCTGAAGACAGGTGGTGTGTGGTGCAACCCACTCACCATATGTCTCATTGGCAGGTTCCCCTGAAAAATATGCAAATACTCACATCCTGGTAGGGCAGGCAGGCAAGCTGTGCAGCTACTCAATGCAATACAGGGAAAAGGGAGACCAAAAAGCGCACCAGCACAAACGGAGCAGGAAAAAACCAGAACAAAAAATGATTAAAAGGGCACTTTAATATGGCAAAAGACCCATCCAATGCATTTCGAACGTCGCAGCGTTCTTTTTCAAGGATAAAACACAATGTGATAACATCCATTATATACCCTCTTACCTGTGGGCCATTTCGCGCCAAAAATCAGAACCTGATGACGTCATAACAGAGCGACTCAGTGCCGATCTAAGGGCAAAAGGAAGTACCAAAGGCAGTGTGGCCATTTTGGATGTGGGCAAACATAGGAACACAATAACAAAGCTTTATTGACCATTCCAGCAGAAAAAAATACATTGCTGCTAACTGGACAAGCATATTTAAACGAAATAAAGCTATATTAAACTAAACTAATGCTTAATAAAGGGTACTATTATATCAAGGAAAAACATGAACAAGGTGGATTAAAAAACTAGCTGTGTTGCAACTAAGTTATATACAAAAAAAAGTTAAAAATAAAAACCTCTAGACATGATTAAAAAAATGTGCAAGAAAAGTAAATCATCAGGTTCTGATTTTTGGCGCGAAATGGCCCACAGGTAAGAGGGTATATAATGGATGTTATCACATTGTGTTTTATCCTTGAAAAAGAACGCTGCGACGTTCGAAATGCATTGGATGGGTCTTTTGCCACATTAAAGTGCCCTTTTAATCATTTTTTGTTCTGGTTTTTTCCTGCTCCGTATGTGCTGGTGCGCTTTTTGGTCTCCCTTTTCCCTGTAGTCACACATGTACCATGAACATACATATAAATTTTATATTTGTTGCATATCCAGAACATACATTTATAAAGATACTGTATTTCAATGGTGTTTTAAATGTGAAGGCAGGAACTCTTTCCTGCCGGTCCGGCAATTAATCCATTAACATGCCCATATGTTATGGATGAATGGGCTGAGGAATTTTTAATCTCTGGACTTCAAAGGGCACCCTGCTAAGGTGGTGCCCCAGTGTCTAGGGAAGTCTGGAGTTGAAAAGCCTCAGAGACCCTAGGTGTTAGGGTGGCCGGGATATTTGTAAGTATCAGATACTGGTGCGAAGAATGGGCACTTCACACTTGGTAGCCAAACCCCTGACTTACTGTCGCCAGGTAAGAGGTTGATCCTGGTATGCTAAGCAGCTTAGGTGTCAAGTTAGCACATGCTCTGTGCAAACTGGGAAGCAACTTCTGCCCTCTCTGTGAGCTACTGGCAAGTCTGGGATAGGTGGGAAAAATTATTCCCATGAGAGGATTGGGTGTTTGTTAGGTATAGGACCCTTAACCCTATAAAGATGCCTGCAGCCCAGCCCCAGTTAGATTCACCTTAAGATTAATCTCAGATTTTACCAAGATGCGTCCAAGTACAGCGTCAGCGGTTCCATAGTGTGAGGGGTTAACTACATCGTAACCAAAAATTGCACCCCTCTTCCAGAATTCGTTTGAGCTAAGGATTCCCGAACGAATCCTGTAATGACCTTACGAAATTATTCCTTTTGGCGGAGATATAGGGCTGGCAAGATGCGCCCCTAGCCAAGGACTGTCGCATGGCTCACATCGCGCACCCACTTGTATGTGTGCAGGGGTGTCTAGAGACTTTGTTTCATTCCGTGGACATTTTATTTTGTTTCCCCATCCCAGTAAGTGTATATTGACTGTAATTGTGAAGTATTGTGTGTTTGTCTTAAAAGGAAATAAATTACAATTTATTTTACCCGCCTTGTACTACTCAGTCCAGAATCCCAGTATTATTTGTTGGTAAGACCTGGTCTACCGTGACATTGTGGTTATGCATTCAATGATAGGAGGGGAAAATTCAAAACTTGTCAATGAAAATCGTGCCTATGAGTTTGACATCCAGCAAATGTTTTCCTGGCCAGCCCCATACCTCCAGCTTGCACTCTACAATTTGGACCTAAAATGTGGGGTCTTTGAACTGGGCTCTAAAACCTGTTCTAGGACACCAGCCCCTACACCCAATACAGTAACAGTAACATTTGATCCCTAGAGGTTTCACTTTAAAACAGGGAACTGCGAACTGGGTTTCTAAGACCTGCATTAGTATACAAGCCTTCTAGACCCAGCCCTAATACCTTGCTGGCAGTCAACACAGGTTAACCCTGTTTGCCCCCAAATATCCCCCTTTTTCCTCATATTCCAAAAGTTTCTGCCCTGCAGTTATTTCTCATAATGGGCCACTCATACAAAGCAACCCATTTATAAGCTTGCACAGGCAACTACAGGACCATGAGTCAAAGGAAATACAGCATAGAGGCTACCCCCTACCGTCACTGACATGTATACACTTCTTTTAAAAATCCTGGACAGTTACTAGCTTTCTAATCGATGATTGTATTTTGTAAGTATTTGTTTATGTTGGGATAAGATAATTGCTCAGGTATTTTGGTAATATTACCTGGATATGTTTGAAAGCTGGGGAAGAAGACTGCATGCAGTAAAGTTGTTTGTTGTACCTGTGCTTGTCTTTACTGTTGTAAAGTAACATATTTGTATATGCTTAAATCTTCACTTTTAATGGACCATGGCTTTAGAAGTATGTTTTGACAAAGTCTGTAAATATTGGTATTTTGGTGCAATATCTGTACCTACTGACTGTCACGCTGTGCAGCCCGCAGACCAGGCCAGTCTCCTGTACTGAGGTGGGATGTTGAATATACACACCGACAGCAGAGGGAGCGGGTCCAGGATGTGGTTGTAGCGTGACCAGGCCTGGATTAAGATTTACATTAGTCGATGTACTTGCCGAGTTCAGGAGTATAGAGAGTTCCGTAGTCAAATCCGTTTCCGTGTCCAAGGGTCTGAGAGGTAAGAATCGTGATGGGTAAGCCGAAGTCGGGAGCCAGAGATGTAAGTCAGACAAGTGGTTCAAAGACAAACAGGAGCACGACACAGTTTCCGGGCTACACAGGAAGCAAGGAGCTATGCTGAGCAAGGAGGAAGTGACAGAGCAGGGTATTTAAAGTGGTATCCACCAATCCGGACGGGGGCGTGACGAGGAGCAGCTCCTGAGAGGCTGGGTGTAACAGGGCTCAGCTGAGAGTGCAGGTGCGTGGCAAGAACTCCCGGGCTTAGTGGGGGGCGGAGGGAGGCATGGCGCGCGTGTTACAAGTGCCAGGGATAGATGAGCGCTCTGAAACGCCAGCGCGAGAATCCAAAATGGTGGACGCGGCGTGAGTAGCAGGAAGTGCCGCGCGCCGGTAGGGGTAGCGATGAGGGGCAGAGGCAGCAGCAGCTGCTGTACTGGTAGTGGGTAAGGAGGGGTCACGTCGCAGAGGACGTGGCCCCCGATTCCTTACACTGACATAAATATGGATATCCATGCTCGTGCTGTCCCACATAAACGTAATCATAACTGTAATCTCTGTATTGCAATCTGCAGGAATACTCCAATATCTCCTACTATTGGGATCTCCCAGATGGTTTATATGGTGTTCAGTGCTTTAACAAACCTAAATGGCTTAATAATTTTTTTTATTTTGGATAAATTCAGAAACAAATAGTAATTGCCATAATGTTCCATTTAAGTGGTAATTTTTCTTCTTCATAGATTACTTTGAATAAGAAATAAAGGCCATAAGAGTATAACTAGAGCTAGTAGCTGGAGTCAAATTAATATCATTTTCATCCATGCCCAAGCAAAATTACATTATTTTTTATTATTACCTTTATTTATTTTGGTAAGCTAATTGTTAGGAGGAAAAAGTGAAAACAAAATGCAATCAAAATATTTTCGCAATGTTCACAAAGCAAAAAGATATGACTGTCCAATATTCCCCACATTTACATATATTTATAATTATATTCTGAGGTTTCTTGAACAATTGCCAAAATAACATTGTTGTAAAAGGCCCAGGATAGGCTACCTTTGTGTTGAGCCGATAATAAATGCCATGTAGCAAAATAATCTTTTCATATCCATTGACATACTGTACTAAGAACCTGAATTGTCTAGGAAAATTCCAGCATGTCTAGTAGCCATACAAATAGACCATGTAAAGCAAATGCAGAACAATGTTTTAAATATGTTAAGTGCATAGATGGACTATAACATCCAATACAGAAAAATCACATCTTGGAACTTAACATTCATTGTTAGGATTTACTGGTATAGAGAATGCAAGAGAAAAAAAAAAAGTATAAAAATACAGAAATGTTGATTTGTATCTCAAACGGCAAAAAAAATAGTTGCTGGAAAAGTCACAGTTCATAAAGCAATTTATTTAATCCATCACATTTTTCAGAAAATTGGTTATTCAGGTCATAATAATCCAATAAGTGAGTTGTATTAATTGCATCAGCGAGAAATTTCTCAACATTACAAAGGTTGCCAGCAGTCGTTATAAGAACCTGATGGAGATTTGCTACAGATTTCACCTACACTGCTTTTCTTTTATTAGCTTATACCAATTAACTAATTTATGCCATTAGTGTAAGGAGGCTATTTAATGTAAAAGGAAATGAGGTTCTGTTAGTTTAAGTAAGCCTTACAAAAGAGGTGCGCGTGCCTGACATGCCTTGGCAGAGAACATTGTAGGGAGATTGGAAGAAGCAGGGTTTTTCATTTGTTATATTTTAATATTTTTCTTATGCATTTGTAGCGCGTGCTCCCCCACCCTTTGGGAGATATGGCGGCTACTGCGTATGTGCTGCTGTACCTGCGGCTCACAGGAGGCCTGCGCCTCTGCTGCTGGGAGGCTGGGGTGTACACGAGTAATCACTTGGTAGCGCCTCCACCTGTAAGGGACCCTATTATGTGGGATAACCCCGTTACAGGAACCCCATGCAATAAAGCTCTCCGTATGGTGGCCTGGTCCCACACCGCTGCTACGTCCTGACTGTATCCCTAACTGAGATGCTAAGTGGGCAATGTCCCTATCTAGGGGCATGTCCCTAGCGCAGCCACAATCTATGTTGGAGTCGGGGCCTAACTGGGGCCTAAGGGGTCTCTGGCCTAGTGCAGGAGTCACGGACTCCCTGCAGATGTACACCCTACCCCTTCCTCTTCCCAGCTCCGAATAGTATCTATCTGTGTGCAGGGGGATGGTTGTAGCCCCATTGGCTGCGCTGATTCACAGGGTCTCTGCCCCTGTGTAAGAACTACAACTCTGTATTTCACGTTCTTTTTGGGGAGGTGTGACATAGAAATGCAAATACAAGTGAAAAATTGTATTAATGAACAAATCAAACTGTTGTTACAATAGAGTATATATAGCAATAAGATAACAAATTACGTTGCAATGTTACAATTTACTCCAGTTATAAAATTATATATATATATTTATATATATATATATATAGCTCAACACCGTTATAACGCGATCCGTTACAATGCGAATCCGCTTATACCGTAATGCAAGCGTGGCTCCTAATTTTCATATTTATGAATACTTTAGAACACGATTGTTGGTATCTTAACTACTTCATTGTACAATGCATACAATTGTACATTATTTCTAACGCGATCCACTTATAAAGCGATGTGATTCTTTGGACCCCACGCACAGCGTTATAAGGGGGTTGAACTGTGTATATATGTCACTTTATCTCCCTGTGCCTCAGGCACCAAAAACATAGATTCTAAGCTCCACGGGGCAGGGACCTGTGCCTGCAAAATGTCTCTGTAAAGCGCTACGTAAAACTAGCAGCGCTATACAAGAACATGCTATTGGGGGGGCATTCATCCACCTGTTTGTTACCTCCCTTCCCTCCCCCCCCCTTTTTTTTTTCCTTCTCCCATTTGCCTTTTTATTCTTTCTGCTTTTTGGCTTGCTGTCCTCTGTCTCATCCAAACTCCTACCTACAGTAAACACAAAAAACAAAACTGTGCGCTACTACCTAACTACCTATAAAGTTTAAATGTATAAATATATACAGTGCAGTGACTATACCATCAATTTAGTGATAAAAAATTTATAAAAAATTAAACCACAACTCCCACAGTGAGATAATTATACATTAAATAATAAGTGCCACATAACCGTGTTGGGGATAATGGCGTCTGCAGCTGTAAACGCAGGGGTGGCTCAGCACCCCACACACACTAAGAGAATGGAAACAAAAGAAAACAGCGCACAACGCCAAATAGTGAAGCAAATTCAACAATATATTATAGAATTAAAAAGGGGGTAATATATCTGCGTACATGAAAAAAGTTGGTAAAAGGCATGTAGTGTGTATCACACTGTTTACCACTCGGCAGCTGTTAGCTGTAGATTCAGGTGCTTGCTATTTCATCCTGTGTGCTGTTTTGGACACTTGTGAGAGACTTTGTAAGACTGTTCAAACTTCCCTATTGAATCCACCACTGCTGTGTAGACAGTGACGTCATTACACAGCGTCCCGCGACGGAGCGGCATCGTGGCACGCTGAGGGCACCCCAGCAAGCTGTGTTTTAACCTCTGTGCAGAGGATACACCTGCCGAGGTACAGGAGCAGCTTCATATCGGCCAGGAAGCAGGAGCGATTTCACCGAGCCCCAGTACAGCTGCTGAACCTGGCTGCATGAAGGGAAATCCCCTTGGGAGTGAAAAGACTGACGTCCTGCCCCAGAATCAACTGAGCTGCAGCAGCAGAGGGAAGCAAGCACCTGAATCTACAGCTAACAGCTGCCGAGTGGTAAACAGTGTGATACACACTACATGCCTTTTACCAACTTTTTTCATGTACGCAGATATATTACCCCCTTTTTAATTCTATAATACTGTATATTGTTGAATTTGCTTCACTATTTGGCGTTGTGCGCTGTTTTCTTTTGTTTCCTACCTACAGTATTATGTATTAATCATTTCTTTTTTTTCCGTTTTCAATGTTGTGTTTTCACTTTTTATTAAAAAATTATTATTATTTCTGTACATTCATAGTATGATTGATATAGTGGCAGCCTACCCTTTCACTTGTAGATGATCGCAGCGACGCAGGTTGCCAGCGGAGTAGAGCAAGACCACAGCGCTATTGCAGGACAGACACCGGAAGGAGGGGAGTTTGACATCACAACGCTGAGGCGTGCTCCTCCCCCGTACCTCCGAAGCCCCCGCGCGTGCGCACACACCATTACGTGGCCACCACCTGCACTATCCTGTTCGGCCGCCCGTGCACATCTTCTTTGCCGCCTGCGCCCAGCTTTTTCGCCCTCCCACGCACAGCATCTGCCAGCCTGCACACCCTGGTTTCGCCGCACGCCGCCTGCACCCCCTAAATAATCTTGCGCCCACCCCCCAGTTTGCTCACCGCTGCATTCAATCACAACATCCACACACAATCACAACACAGACACAGCACACATACTCAATCCCAACACACACACACACAAAACAGATAACACACACTCAATCACAACTAACACAGGCACAACACACACACTCAATTACAACAGACACACATATTCAATCACAACACACAGACACAACACACACACAATCACAACCAACACAGACACAACACACTCAAACACAGCACACAATCACAACACAGACACAACACACACACACACATACTCAACCACAACCAAATTCACAAACACACTCAATCACAACACACACACAATCAGACAACACACACACAACACCCACACAGCCACAACATACACTCAGTCATAATCAACACAGCCACAACACACACTACACACACACACTTTCCCCTGGGGAGGGGGGAAGTCCGGTCCTCATGTGCTGCTGAAAACTGGGGCGGGTAAACAGACAGGAGGAGATGTCTGTGTGCAGGAAAGGCCCCTCTCCCACAGCAAGGCCCCACCCCTGCAGCAAGCAGACAGCAGAGAAGCAGCCACACGGAGCTTCAGCTGCTTGGCTGCCCGTGCACAGCTCTGCCCGCCCCCAGGTATCGCTGCACGCAGCCTGCGCCCCCCCCCCAAATAATCTTGCACCCCCCCAAGCGGGCACACCCCCCAGTTTGCGCATTGCTAGCTTACTGGACCGTCTTGGATAAAGCTAACTCAACTTGTGTCACAGCTCTCTGTGCTTTAAATACCAGTTTGGGGGTCTCGCTCTCTGAACAATTCATTAGGAATATGTTAATCAAATCTTAGAAAAATTGTTTGTTTCCTGCATATAGCAACAAAGGGAGAGGTCTCCTTGAGGTGTTAATCGAATCTTAGAAACATTGTTTGTTTCTTGCATACAGCAACAAAGGGAGAGGTCTCCTTGAATTGTCAATCAAATCTTTGTCTGAGTTTCACCTGGTATCCTGCCATCTGTTCAAACAAGGCAGGTAAGATACAGACAGATGTTGTACATACATAGAAAATATATATATGTCAGACTGGTTGCAATTTATAATCACAGTTTAGGGTGAAATGACAGGATTTAATTATTACACCTGGGCATGCGGGGGGCTGTAGTCCCCACAGGTACCTTCCCTGGGATGGCCGCCTACTCTGCGCATGTGCGATCACTCTATACATGGCGGCACCCTGCAAGGCATAGCAACCATAGGGCAATATCATTTTAAAATATCTTTACTAAAACAACACATCAAAACACAATTGGAATTACACTCACGAATTCACTCTAAAATCACGCAGTGTGTTTTTATGTGTTGTTTTAGTAAAGATTTTTTAAACGATATTGCCCTATGGTTGCTATTCATCTCTTTTTCATATGGAACATTAGCTAAGACCTCTTGATTCAGCGTAACCTGTGCTGAAGATATTAATGTGCTATAAGTTAAGCCCTTTTTTCTGTCATTAGCAACTCACCAACCAAGGGGTGTTTCCACTGTGTATCAAGCACTGATTTGTGTATATATATTTGTGATATAAGGTGTACTGGAGAATATCTATCTTAGTACTCTCACAGTTACATCCATTAATCACCTATATAAAGTATCCTGGTAGATACACCCTAGGAGGCAAAATTTCATAAGGTTGCTTTAAAGTGTAGATATGCACACGGTGTTTAAAGGAATATAGTTTCTTATAATGTATTGAAGCACGTGTATTGTTGTTATTTCTCTTCCCATATATTTACTGGAGAATAACGGCAGCAGTCAACAGGATCCAAGCACCAAGGAGGACTATTTCTGCACGTCAATTAAGAAGGTTGTTTGAACAAGCCTTCAAGTCTTCTGGGCTTCAGGACTCTGGACAATTTAATCGATAGGTATCGTATTATGCCAAGTGGTATCAATAAAGAAAATATTTTGAGCGCTAGAGTTGTGTTTATATTTGATTTTCATGCCGATTTGAGTTCCAGGACATTTCGGGACAAGTCTCGGTCAACCTAAAGACTTTGTTTTACCTCAAATTTCACCTAGGAAAGTCTAGATTTGTAGCCCAGACCCAAAGTAAGTGTGTTTTCACTTGTATTTTGTAATCCACTGTGTGTACGTCTGTTTCAATGAAATAAATAACAATTTGTTTTACTAACTTGTTTTGCTCTGTCAATGATCCCGGTAAAAAGGTGTAAATACCTGGTCTCCCGTGACATGCATCCAAGGATGTGTTGCAATAAAACTACGCGAGGGGTGGTAACTCAGGTTTATCTTAGTGCTCAAAAAGGGAGACACACACACATAGAGTTAATTCACTGGACTGCCTGGTTTTACAAGAACTGCCTAGCTATCTGCAGCTACTGTAAGGCTTGTAATATAGTATGGAAGAGAGGTTTCGGTGCAACTGCACATGCCTGAGTCAATGAAACTCCGAGACGAACCCTAAGGGTGAAACGCGTAGAGGGGAGATCGCGGTGTAGCCCTTGTGTGTTGTTACAATAAAGTTGATTGAAGAACATCCGGGAGTTTCATTGACTCAGGCATGCGCAGTTGCGCCGAAACCTCTCTTCTATCCTGATACTCCAGACGGCGGCACGCAGGAGCAGACGATGAGAGCGGGTCCCAGACCGGAGATGCAGCTGAGGTAAGACTTAACATCCCCCTGCACCGGTCAACTCTGTGGCCACGCTGAGCTCCCTCGCACACTGCTCCAGTGACTGAGACACTTAAGGTGATTTTGCCTATTACACAGAAGCGCAGGACAGACTTTTTGGCTATTGTAATATAGTATGCACTGGTGTGCGTGCGGGCGTGCGCACGGCATTGCGCGTGCATGTGGTGCATGTATTTAGTTTCTATAGGGGAAGCGGTGATGCGCACGGCTAGGGGACATTGCTCTGACGTCACAGTGTTAGGCCGCACTGTGATTGTCTCGCAGCGTCACGAGGAGCGGTAGCAGCGGCAAAATACAAATTTCTTATATTTGCACAAATCTGCCGTGCCAATACTCACGGCCGTGCGCGCGTGCGTCTCAAGTATAGCAACGTCAGGCTCACACCCTGCAATTATCATTGACGCACGCGTGCGCACTATATTACAAGCCTAACGCTGCCCACAGACGCTCTCCACAGAAGTCATCTGCTGAGACAAAGACTGAATAGTGCCAGTCGCAAACCACACACCGCCTTGGTGTTCTACAAAGTTGGATCCGACTAGTGAGCTGACTGCAACTGTAATCACGAAAAAAGACAATGCTGGACTGTCCCCAGTACGGGCAAATGTCGGCAGTAATTAACCTGATTAACATTGTATAGGGTGAGTCACTTGTGAGTGTGTAAGATATTATCCGAACACTTGATTTTTTTAATTTTAACTCGCAGGAAGAACATCTGCACATTACTGTTTTATCTTTTTCCCTTTTTCTTTTGTGCTGAGGTCCTTTTTTGTTATACTGTGTATATATATATATATATATATATATATATATATATATATATATATAATGTGTAATATATATATACAGTGTTCGACAAACCTATACATTTGCTCGCCCCGGGCGAGTAGATTTAACATCGTGGCGAGCTCCTATTGGCCCAAGCAGCACACGTTTGATACTAGGTGGCGAGTAGATTTTTTTGTGTGGCGAGTAGATTTTTTGGTGATTTGTCGACCACTGTATGTATATATATTTCTGTACAAACTGAGTATTACATATCCATCGAGATTTGCCTGAACTTCAAGATTCAATAGAGGTCCTTAATTCCCCCACTCATCTGAAGAAGAAAAAAAAACAATTAAGCCCTCCGGGCAGAAAAAGCTGAAGTTCTAATTAGAAATCGCAGAAATCACATCAATGATTCCAAGTTTCTATTTGTTGTGTAATTTTCCCCTCTAATGAGCATTTCCCTTGGGTTACAAACCAAAATATCCTGGACAGATGAGAAAGAAATGACTCACCAAAGATCTGTGTTAAAAGGATGTCCTGTTTTTTAGTACGTCCACTCATGGATAAGGTTCAATCTGACAATCCAGATATCAGAGGCCAAAGCTTTATTGGAGTAAGCATGAGACCTGTCCTGTAGAGTTTTCAATCTAATTTTGGTGCCTGAGGAACAGGGTAATTGGGTGACTTTACCAAGATCACAAGGAGAGCTGACAGTGGGATTTAAATGTTGTTCGCCTTATTCCAAGGCACTGAACTACTCCTTCCGCTCTTAATATTAATGCGGTATACTGTCTTTAACTACATTAGTGCACGAGAGGCCAGTAGCCCAAAGTCTTGAGAAAGCAGAACATCGTGAAACGATCGTCAACGGGGTTATTTTAACTTTGGCAGTGTCAGTAACATTTCATCCTGATAGATACTTACTTTCATTATGGCTGCGATTTTGAGGTGAATGGCTCGTAACGCCATCGATATAGCTTGATAGCTCACATTGCGCTCTCCTTCTAATACCCAACGGAGGCTACTCAGAGGAACTTTCACAAGTTAGCAGCATTGCTACAACAGCAGCTCGCATGCAGGTAGTACCTCCGTCAGCCAAACAATATAATGCGATCTGAATCCCCACTATAGAGGTTCAGAACTGATATATTTCATAGCTGCAGCAATCTGTTAATTTCTCATATATAGTGAAGCCTGACTACTCCTATATAGAGCAAGAACCTCACCTCAATATCGGATGAGACTTACCATTCACAGCCCTACACCATCTTATTCCTCTCCCTGGCCAAGGGGGGAATTCAAGTAATGATCTACACTATTATAGTAATTTGACACTGCCACTTTGATACCTTAAATAAAGGGTCTAATCTATGATAGCGACTTGCTATTTCAGGCACTGTGCCAGCTACTAGACACATAGGGGGCTATGCACTAAGCTCAATGGCTTTGCGTTCTGATTTGGTCAAAAAACAAGTTTGTTAAAAAGTGAAGCCGGGGACGTGATGCACTAAGGCCTTGAGGCAATTTTTTAACGTACCTGCTCAAAATAGCTCAAAACAGCCACAGCGTACGTGATGCTTTTTTTCCCCCTGCAAGCATTCTGAACCTTTCCGTACGCTAGCTGATAGAAAAAAAAGCCGCATGTAACATTTGCATGGAAATTCTGTATCTCCATGCAAGGCTGTTACAGGCGATCGTACACAAAATAAAAACATTTTAATAATAGTGTACATGAGCAGGGGGTGTCCGGAGCTGAATCGCATTGGTTTCAGGTCCGAGGACGCCCTACTTCAGGAGATATAGGCCCCTTTATGGGGTGCCGGTATCCCCTGCAGTTTAAAGCTCCCGCGTCACGTGACCGGGTTATTTACATTCTGCAGGGGATACCGGCACCCCATAAAGGAGCCTATATCTCCTGAAGTAGGGGGTCCTGGGACCTAAAACCAATGCGGTTCAGCTCAGAAGACCCCCTGCACATCTACACTAGTATTAAAACACACATAACAATAAACAATAATTCATTACCGTAGCGGCTATCTGCTATGGTAATGAAGGTGCTTTAATGTATTATTATTATTAGTGTGCGGGAGCAGGGGGTCCCCTGAGCTAAACCGCATTGATTTCTGCCTCAGAGACCCCCTGCTTCCCGAGTTACAGGCCCCGGTATGGGGCATCGGAGGCCAACGTCGCCGCCATCTTTATAGCGTCCAAGACGAGACGTGGGCTCTATAAAGATGGCGTCCGCACTGGCACCTATGCCCCAAACCGGGGCCTGTAACTCGGGAAGCAGGGTGTCTCTGAGGCAGAAATCAACACAGTTCAGCTCAGGGGACCCCCTGCTCCCGCACACTATTAATAAAAATACATTAATGCAGCTTCCTTAGCGGATAGCTGCTAAGGCAATGAAGGGGTTAAGGCACATTAGCATGTTTATTGGGGACAATTGCCCCCAATAAACAACACACATCCCCCCGCCCCCTAATACATACAGTACTGTAATGGGCAAAATTACTATTATCCACATATGGATAATAATGCATTTGGCCATTTTAAATACATATAACATTCAATAAATACAGTCAAAACATATTATACTTACCTTTTACAGGCACCCACGATGACGGCCGTCTTCATCCTCATTTTTATCCTGCCCATGCCCCTCCGGTGCTGCAAAACATGCACAACAATCACAATAGCCAATGTAATGTCCCCTAACCCCTTAATCACCATAGCGGTTATTAACCGCTACAGTCATTAAGGGGTTAACCCACCCTCACCCACCACTCGGGAGGCCTACATACCCTTCCCCACTAACCCCCCACCCGTGAGGCCTAACCACCCTCACCCACTACCCACAAAGGAGGCCTACCCACATACCCTTGGGGCCAATAAATACACCCTCCCCCCCCCAACACATACAGAACAATAATGTGCAAAATAACTATTATCCAGATATGGATAATATATTATTTGCCCATTATGAAACACATAAAACATGCATAAATCAAAACATGAATTTTTAATCTTAAAATCACCACATTGCATGTTAAAATAAATCCAGCATCTATTGTAAATATAAGGCAACAAATCAGCAGCTCCACAAATGTATATGAAATGTCACACAATTGCATTGAGTGTGTACATGATACAATGAATCTGTGCATCATGTAACACTATGCAAAATATATGTAACAATAAAATACACTATGAACAATGTCCCCTAACCACCAATATACTTATAAGACTTGCCTAGGCGCCACAATTTCCTTTTAAAATAAAATAATATATAGAAAAAAAAAAAAAAAAAAAAATGAAAAGATGTTACCCAACAGGATACTTCTCAAACCTTTCCAGGAAAATGTGCTAAGATTTTCCACGGATGCAGTCTTGGTTTGTTGTGGAAAGGGAGCGATCCAGTCAGGGATACATCATGTAAATAAAAACATATAAAACAATAATTGTGCAGTATTGTGATTATATATTGGCTTGTTTATGAATCTTGGCTCTAATAGAGAACCTACTTACAGCAACAGTAAAAAATGTTCGCTTTTGTCTGACTCAGTCAGGTAGTGTGGAATTGGTGATGTGTCTTTAAGGTTAAAGTTAGCCTCATCCGGTCCTCGCACAAGCAGACTATTCCAGTTGATATAAATGCTTGAATCCCAGTATGGTATATGTGGACAGAAAGCAGAAACAGCCCAATGGTGTAGGTTGCAGAAAAACAGGGTTTATGAACAGTAAGGGTAAGGCATGTACTCACACTTTGTACAGTAAAACAGTGCACATAAAGGTTTCTTTGGCGCTGGATAGTTTGCGCTCACTGTAGTAGAGGCTCCCCGTCTCCATCTATCACCAGACGTGCCGCCGGCAATGGCGTCTGACGTCACTTCCCTCTCGCGTCTATCCGCATCCGGTGGAGGTAGATTATGACGCGCTGGGAGAGGGTATGCGGGAGAGTTCGTAATTCTGGAGTTCTCTCTTCAAGGCAGCTGCAGCTTTGATGAGTCGGCTCTACGCGTTTCGCTGTAGCATACAGCTTCGTCAGGAGCGTCAGATGCGTCAGATGACGCTCCTGACGAAGCTGTATGCTACAGCGAAACGCGTAGAGCCGACTCATCAAAGCTGCAGCTGCCTTGAAGAGAGAACTCCAGAATTACGAACTCTCCCGCACACCCTCTCCCAGCGCGTCATAATCTACCTCCACCGGATGCGGATAGACGCGAGAGGGAAGTGACGTCAGACGCCATTGCCGGCGGCACGTCTGGTGATAGAGGGAGACGGGGAGCCTCTACTACAGTGAGCGCAAACTATCCAGCGCCAAAGAAACCTTTATGTGCACTGTTTTACTGTACAAAGTGTGAGTACATGCCTTAACCTTACTGTTCATAAACCCTGTTTTTCTGCAACCTACACCATTGGGCTGTTTCTGCTTTCTGTCCACATATACCATACTGGGATTCAAGCATTTATATCAACTGGAATAGTCTGCTTGTGCGAGGACCGGATGAGGCTAACTTTAACCTTAAAGACACATCACCAATTCCACACTACCTGACTGAGTCAGACAAAAGCGAACATTTTTTACTGTTGCTGTAAGTAGGTTCTCTATTAGAGCCAAGATTCATAAACAAGCCAATATATAATCACAATACTGCACAATTATTGTTTTATATGTTTTTATTTACATGATGTATCCCTGACTGGATCGCTCCCTTTCCACAACAAACCAAGACCCTAACCACCAATGCCATCATGAAAATCAATTAGAAACTAACCAACATCAATACAATTAGCATGAATCAATTAATCCATTTCCTCAAACAATTAAAATACAATACAAATCAGTTATACAATTCCCTATGCAATTCCTAAAGCCAAACCATTGCCAAAACAATTCTAATTTAAAGTAACTACCATCATTCTAATCTTACTACCATAAAGAAGCCATTACCTAAATACAAATTACATTATTCACAACAATGACAAAATAAAGCTGCTAAATACATTAGCCATACATTAAAAGAACCTAAACATGAGCCAAACAATCAATTATTATCCCTGTATGTCTATCCATACAGATAGATAAACATAACATACAGGGGCAACAATAGAGCATAAAATACAAAGCATTTACATACAAAAATCACATACAATACACCCATTCAGTGTCTGTGAATGTATTATATACATAGCTACATTCACAGGCATTAAATGGGACTGAAAAAATAAAAGACATGAATCAAAAATCATAAAAAACCTGTAAAAGTAAAAATAATACACTTTTCTTTTGTTTACTCACCATTAGATGTCCACTCACCGAAATCCAAGCGACCCGGAAGCACAGGATCCAATCCACAGGTAAGTCATAAAATAAAAAACCATAACAAATCCACGTCTGTGTCTTCTTTCTTCTTTGGGGTCTTTTGGGGTCTTCTTCCGTTTTCTTCCATCTTCTTCCATCTTCTTCCATCTTCTTCCATCTTCTTCCATCTTCTTACGCCACGCCATTCTTCTCTTCTTAGGAGGGGAGATGTTCCCTCCTCGGCACTAGCTTCAAAATGAGACGACATAGGCTTTTATAGGCCTATGATGTCACATTTTGGTCAAATGTTTCACACGGTCCTGATTGGGCTGTAAAAAACATGTGATTTGGCCGAGCAAAAAAAAATTATGACGTCATTTAAAGGCAATGAAAGCACAGCCAATCAGAATGGCTTTGCTTCAATTGCCTTTAAGATGATGTCATTAAAAGAAACATGGCCGGTCTCATATGGTACGGCAGCCAATCAGAGTGTGGGAAGTCTATCCCTACTCTGATTGGCTCTAGTAGACCATGTGACAGAGGCTTGGGGGAGAACGGATGTGACGTCTTTGAAAGCCTGTCACATGGTACTAGAGCCAATCAGAGTTGGGATGTATTTCCTACGCTCTGATTGGCTACCGTACCATGTGAGGCTGGCCATGTTTCTTTTAATGACGTCATCTTAAAGGCAATTAAAGCAAAGCCATTCTGATTGGCTGTGCTTTCATTGCCTTTAAGATGACGTCATCATTTTTTTTTGTCGGCCAAAGCACATGGTTTTCACGGCCCAATCAGGACCGTAAGAACCCTGACGAAAATGTGACGTCATAGGCCTATAAAAGCCTATGTCGCCTCATTTTGAAGCTAGTCGTCGAGGAGGGAACATCTCCCCTCCTAAGAAGAGAAGAAGGGCGTGGTGTAAGAAGATGGAAGAAGACGGAAGAAGACGGAAGAAGACCCCAAAAGACCCCAAAGAAGAATCAAGACAACGACGTGGATTTATTATGGTTTTTTATTTTATGGCTTACCTGTGGATTGGTTCCTGTGCTTCCGGGTCGCATGGATTTCGGTGAGTGGACATCTAATGGTGAGTAAACAAAAGAAAAGTATATTATTTTTACTTTTACAGGTTTTTATGATTTTTGATTCATGTCTTTTATTTTTTCCAGTCCCATTTAATGCCTGTGAATGTAGCTATGTATATAATACATTCACGGACACTGAATGGGTGTTTTGTATGTGATTTTTGTATGTAAATGCTTTGTATTTTATGCTCTATTTTTTCCCCTGTATGTTATGTTTATCTATCTGTATGGATAGACATGCAGGGATAATAATTGATTGTTTGGCTCATGTTTAGGTTCTTTTCATGTATGGCTAATGTATTTTGCAGCTTTATTTTGTCATTGTTGTGAATAATGTAATTTGTATTTAGTTACAGGTTAATTGTAACGGCTTCTTTATGGTACTTAGATTAGAATGATCGTGGTTACTTTACATTAGAATTGTTTTGGCAATGGTTTGGCTTTAGGAATTGAATAGGGAATTGTATAATTGATTTGTTTTGTATTTTAATTGTTTGAGGAAATGGATTAATTGATTCATGCTAATTGTATTGATGTTGGTTAGTTTCTAATTGATTTTCATGATGGCATTGGTGGTTAGGGGACATTGTTCATAGTGTATTTTATTGTTACATATATTTTGCATAGTGTTACATGATGCACAGATTCATTGTATCATGTACACACTCAATGCAATTGTGTGACATTTCATATACATTTGTGGAGCTGCTGATTTGTTGCCTTATATTTACAATAGATGCTGGATTTATTTTAACATGCAATGTGGTGATTTTAAGATTAAAAATTCATGTTTTGATTTATGCATGTTTTATGTGTTTCATAATGGGCAAATAATATATTATCCATATCTGGATAATAGTTATTTTGCACATTATTGTACTGTATGTGTTAGGGGTGGGGGGAGGGTGTATTGGCCCCAAGGGTATGTGGGTAGGCCTCCCTTGTGGGTAGTGGGTGAGGGTGGTTAGGCCTCACGGGGTGGGGGTTTAATGGGGGAGGGTATGTAGGCCTCCCGAGTGGTGGGTGAGGGTGGGTTAACTCCTTAATGACTGTAGCGGTTAATAACCGCTATGGTGATTAAAGGGTTAGGGGACATTACATTGGCTATTGTGATTGTTGTGCATGTTTTGCAGCACCGGAGGGGCATGGGCAGGATGAAGATGAGGATGAAGACGGCCTTCATCGTGGGTGCCTGTAAAAGGTAAGTGTAATATGTTTTGACTGTATTTATTGAATGTTCTATGTTTTTAAAATGGCCAAATGCATTATTATCCATATGTGGATAATAGTAATTTTGGCCATTACTGTATAGTATGTGTTAGGGGGATGTATTTAGTTATAATTCTTGTTTATTATTTTTGGAGGTGCAACATTGGTACCGCAGGCCCGCGGGTACCCCGGGACTCCCGCGGGGACACCGGGACGGCCGCGGGGACCCCCGGACTCCCGCAGGGACCCCCGCACTCCCGCGGGGACCCCCACTTCATAAGCCGGGGACCCCCGGACACCCGCGGGGTCAGCCGGGGACACCCACCGGCCTGCTGTATGGGTTTTGCGCATGCAAAAATGAAAAGCAAGAATTTTTTCTAAGTCCAGATTTCTTTGCGTCTACTCTGACCTGACGTGTTCTGATCAACGCAACTTTCGCGTACGCTAAGGTTGCGTTGCTTAGTGCATCCCGCTTAAGGGCAGAATTTAATGCAAACAGGGTTGCGAACGAGCAAAGTTGGACTTAGAAAAAATTCCTGAAAAAAGTCATTTTTAGAGAGCAAAGTGCCGGTTTGCGTTGCTTAGTGCATCAGGTTGAGCTCAAAAGCAAGTTCTAAGAGCACTTTGCGGTCTAAAACTGACTTAACGGAGCTTAGTGCATAGCCCCCATAGTGTCAAGATGGTTTTTAATACTTACCCTCTTTTCATGCACCATTTATTTTAAAATCAATTAAATAAAAGATATTTTTAAGATTCCATATAACATTAGTGATATTGAGTGCTATTATCTACTGAGTTCTTTTTTCTTTTTGGTGTATTTCAGTAATGTATGGGGCCACTGTTGGTCCATGTTAAGGGGGTCAATAATTCTATTAAACATGATTGGTGATTAGATATGAATGGGTACCTTTATCTTTTTGTAGGACCCGAATTCTATGAATCAATAAATAATTGTTTTGCAAATCCAATGCTTACAGTATGCATATGATCATAGTAGTTGGAAAAGGAAAGCATTGACTATATTTGAAGTCAAATTTACCCCTAACCCCTCCCCTCCAAAAACATGTCCTCAAATTAAATTAAAACTGTGAACTGTGAAAATCAGTCAGCAGGAATTTCCAACATATGGGAGTTTGAAATTTTCCACCCATAATTTGAAGAGATTGCTTTGCCATTATGGTGTTAGAGAAGGACAATGTTATCAGAGGCTCCTACAAGATTCATTCCGAAGGATTGTTTCCCAACACATGGATAATGTTGGGAAATATCTAGATAGTAGCTTCTTTTGGCATAATGAAAACTATTAATTTACTGCAGGTCTTTCTTGATTGCCCAGTGACACCTCGAAAACAAGGAGCGCAACGAAGGGACTTGTAAGTATAAAAGTTGTTTGTAACAATAAGTAGCAAAATCTTAAAGACTCACATCAAGTATAAGATGCATCGGCACACCCACTGTAATTGCCTCATTGATCGCGGGAGGATTTGGAGCAGCAGGAGGACCCTCATCAAGTTACCTACCGTATGCCTGGACTCAGCGCGTGTGATGCTATGTACCCAGTGATACCTCACCTGATATGCTGGTCTTCAAAGTGGATGTGCTGGATTGTGAGTGATGATGTCACGGTACGAGAGCTTGGAGATACAATGGGATTCAGCGGGTGGAGACTTCTAAAGGTAAGAGAAATATTGAATGTCTGACATTGTCTTTTTTCATTGTATTTATTTATTTTTATGTTTGTGATTGCCGATTGACTGATAATG
The DNA here is from genome assembly GCF_040206685.1 of Ascaphus truei. Taxonomy (NCBI): domain Eukaryota; kingdom Metazoa; phylum Chordata; class Amphibia; order Anura; family Ascaphidae; genus Ascaphus; species Ascaphus truei. The sequence goes on along the minus strand of NC_134483.1, from coordinate 225,697,999 downwards.
TATTAATCTGTGCCAGGGTACAGATAAAAAAAGTGACAGCCAATGCATTTTTTGTCAAATGCTTCTTTTGAATTGATTGTAATTTTTTCAATATGTTTTTATTGTTTGGATTAAATTGTTTTGAATTGTTTACAGTACATTTTATTATTGGTTAGTGTTTTAAATTAATTGTTTGTTTTGTTGGCTACAGGTTTACATTAATTAATTGTTTTGTTGGCTAGTGTTTACAATTAATTCATTATTTTATTGCTAGTGCTTTTATTTATTTAATTGGTTGGCTAGTGCTTTTATATCATGAATTGGGGTGCTTGTGTATATCTTTTATTATCGTGTATTTTTGGCCTTCATGCTTTTTTATTAGGGTGACCATTGACTGCTATAGTGGCTTATCATGCCCATATTATATGGGTATGATGTACCACTATGCCAATCAAAGGGTATAGGGTGGGTATATTGGTCCCAAGATGGGTGGTTAGGCTTCCCAGGTGGTTAGCGGGGGAGGGTGGGTTAACCCCTTAATTACTAAAGTGGTTATTAACCACTAAGGTGATTAAGGGGTTTGGGGCCATTAGATTGTAATTGTTCATGTATTTTTGCTGGCATCAGAGGACATGGACCTGCAGTATGCTGACATGATGGCAGAGGTAAGTAGAAAGGTTTATTTACTTTATTTATGCTGGCTGGCTAATGTTTTATTTTATAATGGGCAATATGCAAAATATTTGGATGATAGTTATTTTGCCCATTACTGTACTGTATGTGTTGGGGAGGGGGGGGGGCAGCATGTATTTATTTCAATATACTGCACATTTTTTATTTGCCACAGGAATGGTACCACAGGCCAGCGGGGACCCCCGGGGACCACCCGAGGGCCCCCAGACACCTGTGGGGGACCACCTGAGGACTCCCGGACACCCATAGGGACCACCTGCGGACAACCGGACACCCATGGGGACCACCTGAGGACCCCCGGACACCTGCAGGGAACACTCGCGGGGACCACCCGAGGGCCCCCAGACACCTGTGGGCACCACCTGAGGACCTGCAGACACATGTAGGGACCACCAGAGGAACCCCGGACACCCGCGGCCTCTGGTATCAATCATGTGCGGGTAGAGGAGATGGGTATTAGTATTGTTGTGTTTTTAATGTTTATTGTTTGTAGCAGCTGTCTTAATATACATTTTAATACTAGTGTAGATGAGCAGGAGGTCTTCGAGCAGAACCGCATTGATTTGAGGTCCGGGGACCCCCTGGTTCACGAGATACAGGCCCAATTATGGGGTGCCGGTATCTCCTATGCATTTAAATGGCCCCCGTCACGTGACGTGGGAATAAAACAGGGACAGTATCTCGGGAAGCAGGGGGACCCTGGACCTGAAGTCAATGCGGTTCTGCTCCAGAGACCCCCTGCTCATCTACACTAGTATAGCGGTGGCTGGTCCAGCTATCTCTCTACCTTCCCTGTCATGTAAGTTCTAATAAGATCTAGACAGTGACAGGCTATCCTATGGGTTTTCCCCCCACCTCATGCTGAATTCTTGAGTGACAGGAGTGGAGTTGACACAGGGATCTGTGATAGCCAATAGTGGTACAGATACTGCGTCCTCCCTCTTTGAGCTACAGAAAGGAAGTGTCTAAATTATAGCTTGAATTTCAGCCCTTTAGGGGTGAGACCTTGAGTTCTTCTCCATCCCTCCTAGGGAGAGGAGTCGTTAGTGGAGTTCTCCCATGGGGTAGGAGGTTGCCATTTCTCCTCCCAGCCGGGAGAGAGACATGTGCTCAGCCCCTCATGGGCTGAGCTCATAATCTAATCCAGCTAGGCCTCACCATTAGCCGCAGGCAAGTACCATCCAGAAGCCAGGGATCTACCTTATCAATTGGAGCATATGCTGCAACAACATCAGCAGTGGCTGCTGTAATAAAGATCATCCTCATTTATACTTCTGGCTCCACTGCAGTCTGTATGGAGAGAGTTAACTGAGTAAGGACTGTCATAGCGGGGACCGCCTTCAGCCTTGGTGAAGCCCCCTATGTCTGTGGTCGCGGTCACCAAGAAGGAAAGAACCAGAGGGATCCCTAACATTCTGCCCTGTACCCCAACACCATTGTGGGAAACTCATATCTCCTGTACCATGCAGGTAACCAGCACTACACCAAGCAGTAGCCCGGCCATAATCTCCCAGAGGGGGGAAACATGTGCTACAAATGGAGGCGTGGCTAAGATGAGCAGTGGCAGGACAGACTTTACAGACTTTGCATTGGCAGCGGTGGTAATTAAGAGGCCGGGGCCAGGCCCCTGATGCTACCCCAGGTACCCGGGCACCCATTCTATGGCAAGTAAGGGGGAGTCTCTCCTCGAGGCATCACCAGGGAGTGGGTTGCCTAAGCCCTTACCAAAGAGACTTTGTTGGGGTGTATCCCTAGGGTATGCTACTGGGGAGCGAGGGTACCCTTCATCGTAATCAAAGACAGGGCCAGGACAACCCTTGCCACACACATGTGGAACCCTGGGTACTTATGCACAATGTCTGTTCAAGTTTGTGCGTAGCCGAGGCATCGCCGGGGAGAGTGATACCCTTCATCATACTTCTGAACATGGACCAGGGCCTTCACAACATACCGTGAGGACCCTTGGGTACCAATACACATAGACTGTGTTTCTGGGACATGATCACATGGTTTTCACTGCCCAATCAGGGCCGTGGGAACCACATGACGAAAATGTGACGTCATACGCCTATAAAAGCCTATGTCGTCTCATTTTGAGGCAGACGCCGAGGAGGACGGACCTCCGGAAGGAAGAAGAGGATCGGGGCGTGGCAGCAGACGGTAAGAAGACCCCCAGAAGACACCAGAAGATGCCGGAAGACGGAAGAACACAGATCAAGACGTGACGGAATGGATTACAATGAAAAGACACACTTCGTTTATTATTTTATGGTTTATTATTTTATGGTTTTTTATTTTATCGGTTCCTGTGCGTGGATTGGTTCAAGAGTAAGCTGTTCAATGGGAGTCGGTGAGTGGGTAAAGTAATGGTAAGTCAACAAAAGAAATGTAATTGTTTAACTTGTAAATGTTTTTTAGCTTTTTTACATGTGATATATTTTTTTTTTAAGATCATTTCTTGCCACTGTATGTATGTACAGTATGTATGTATGTCTAGATCGATATATACATACAGGGTAAGAAAAGATTTTCTTGGAAAAGCTTGTTTTGCAATATTTAAAATGTCTTTAGCTATGCTGCTATGCTTTCATGTGTGTTTAATGTAATTTTTATTGAGATAGATGTAATTTTTGGTGTTGCATGCTGTACTTTAGGTCAGGGTGAGGCTTTCTTTTTTTTTTTTATAACTTTCATTTTTATTTGGTAATACAATGTTTTTGGCGTGTTAAACTGGCTGTATGCTGTAAGGGGCGAATCCCTGGGGAATGAATGCGCCACCACCATTTGATGAAATGGCGTGTAACCGGTGGCGGGACGGCTGCCTGGCGAGAAACTGCCGAGAAGCCGTCCCCTGCCGAGTTGTGTTTGCAGTTGAGAGAGATCCGCTGCTCTCTCGGCGCAAACATCAGCACAATAAAAATTATTTTTATAACAACTTTTATTCATAGTGTACATGTGAAGGGGGTCTCCGGAGCTGAACCGCATTGGTTTCAGGTCGGGGGACCCCCTGCTTCCCGAGATACAGACCCCTTTATGAGGTGCCGGTATCTCTCTGCATTGAAAGGTCCCGATCACGTGACCGCGGAATGTAAACAAAGCAGAGGGATACCGGCACCCCATAAAGGGGTCTGTATCTTGGGAAGTAGGGGGTTCCCGGACCTAAAACAAAAGCGCTTCAGCTCCGGAGACCCTCTGCACATCTACACTATGAGTAAAACACACATATCAATAAAGACTCGTTCCTTACCTTACAGGGTATCTGCTATGGTAGCGAAGCAGCATTAATATTTATTTAATAATACTGTACAGTGAGCAGGGGGTCCCCCGAGCTGAACCGCAGCACTTTGTGGAGCAGGGACCCCCTGCTTCCCGAGTTAGAGGCCCCGGTATGTGTGATCGGATGGGCAGTGTCGCCGCCATGTTTATAGCGTCCCATACGCTACGTGCCCGCAACAAACATGGCGTCCACACTGTAACCGATGCCCCAAACCGGGGCCTGTAACTCGGGAAGCAGGGTGTCTCTGAGCCACAAATAAATGCGGTTCAGCTCAGGGGGCCCCCTGCTCCCGCACAATATTATTAAAATACATTAATGCTGCTTCATTACCATAGCGGATAGCCGCTAAGGCAATGAAGGGGTTAACGCATAATAGCATGTTTATTGGGGACAAATGCCCCCAATAAACATAGCAGCAATACACAACATACAATACAGTAATGGGCAACATTACTATTATCCACAAATGAATAATAGTGTAGTTGTCCATTTAAAATACATACAGAACAATAAAGACATTAAATACATATACACTGGCGACACACTTTATTCGAGCTTGGCTAGTCCCACGAATTCGGGTATACCCGGGTGTATTGAGGTTTGTGACTGTTTTCTGCCCGAGTACATTGAGTTATTTTCCAAGCAGGGATTGAAGCATTTTATTCCCGCTGGCTGCAATACTGCATAGTATATATATATAAACTGCATTACAATTCATGAATTTATGCCATCTGGTAGACACGCGAAGCATTGCAGCCTATTAAATCCTAATCATTATCATTTAACAGATCAGCCGCCCATCAGCCAGGCATGAACCCAGGCTGGGAAGGCAAATGCAACGGGGCTTGTCAGAGGTTAGGAGTGGCGCATTCCAGGTATCTGCCAGGTACATACCGGGTATTTACTCGAATAAAGTGTGTCGGTGCAGTAGCACTCACCCATGTGCGGATGCCACGATGAAGGCCATCCTCATCTTCATCCTGCCCATGCCCCATCCGCTTCTGCAAAACAGACACAAGAATAAAAACATCCAATGTAATGTCCCCTAACCCCTTAATCACCATAGCGCTTATTAACTGCTACAGTCATTAAGGGGTTAACCCACCATCACCCACATACCCTCCCCCACTAACCCCCCACCCCTGAGGCCTAACCACCCTCACCCACTACCCACAAGGGAGGCCTACCACATGCCCTTGGGGCCAATACCCCCTCCCCCCAACACATACAGTACAATAATGTGCCAAATAACTATTATCCACATAGGGATAATACATTATTTGGCCATTATTAAACACAGTAAATACGTAGTAAAATAAAGAAAATTCTACTAACCTCATCAATAAGAAAGCTCCGTCGCCAGCATCATCCTTGGGGTCCGTTGCCAAAATAATAAATTGCCAATACATTTCAATGACATTAACATACCAATGAACCCCTTAATCACCTTATCGGATACTAACCTCAAAGGTAATTAAGGGGTGAAGCCATCCTGCAATGGCAACACCACTTATGCATAACATCCTCAATGAATTAAAAAGCAATTTCCTACACAAATCTCATGTAATCATTCAATCTGAAGCCTCAAATGCCACTTAAAACATTGCATTTACAGTGTATACATGTAGCATAACATGTAAACTACATGTACACGCTGCAAATCAATGTTAACAATACAATAATCCAACTAAAATAGCCTGACATCACAAGAAGTATATTATGTAATCCAATAAAGTCACCATCAATGAATTAACAGACATGAATTACATCCCTAAACAATTAAAATACCATCCATACCAATTACACAATTAACTATAGCTATCGTAACAGAGAACAAGTTCAAAACATACAAAAAAGGACACCAACAATTACAATATACTAAAGCAAGCCTCTCCATAACCTACAGTACAGCATAGAAGCCCAAAACTTACATCTCTCTAATAATAAAATACATTTAACACACATCTATGCATAGCAGCATAGCCACAATCATTTACAATACAGTAAATCAAGCTTTAACAACACTATCATTTCTTACCCTGTATGTATATATCTCTCTACACATACATAGATACATACATACAGTGGCAAGAAATGATATGCAATAAAAAAAATTAACACATGAAAAAGCAAAAAAAAACACATTAACATTAAATACATTTCTTTATTTAACTTACCATTACTTGCCCCCACCGACTCCCGTTGATCAGCTTACTCACGAACCAATCCACGAACAGGAACCCATAAAATAAAAAACCATAAAATAATAAACATTAAAATAATAAAACACGACAATCCAGGGGTCTTCAAGTTGTAATCCATCTTCATCTGTATTCTTCTACCTTCTTCCGGGGTCTTCTTGCCGTCTGGTGCCACGCCCTGGTCTTCTTTCTTCAGTAGGAGGTCCTTCCTCCTCAGCGTCTGGCTTCAAAATGAGACGACATAGGCTTTTAAAGGCCTATGACGTCACATTTTCGTCATATGGTTCCCACGGCCCTGATTGGGCCGTGAAAACCATGTGTTTTGGCCGATGTAAAAAAAATGATGACGTCACTTAAAGGCAAAGAAAGCACAGCCAATCAGAATGGCTTTGCTTCAATTGCCTTTAAGATGATGTCATGAAAAGACACATGGCCGGACTCACATGGTACGGCAGCCAATCAGAGCGTGGGAAGTCTATCCCTACTCTGATTGATTCAAGTACCATGTGACAGGCTTTCAATGATGTCATATCCGTTCTTCTCCAAGCCTCTGTCACATGGTCTACTAGAGCCAATCAGAGTAGGGATAGACTTCCCACGCTCTGATTGGCTGCCGTACCATGTGAGTCCGGCCATGTGTCTTTTCATGACGTCATCTTAAAGGCAATTGAAGCAAAGCCACTCTGATTGGCTGTGCTTTCTTTGCCTTTAAGTGGCGTCATCATTTTTTTTTACATCGGCCAAAACACATGGTTTTCACGGCCCAATCAGGGCCGTGGGAACCATATGACGAAAATGTGACGTCATAGGCCTTGAAAAGCCTATGTCGTCTCATTTTGAAGCCAGACGCCGAGGAGGAAGGACCTCCTACTGAAGAAAGAAGACCAGGACGTGGCACCAGACGGCAAGAAGACCCCGGAAGAAGGTAGAAGAATACAGATGAAGATGGGTTACAACTGGAAGACCCCTGGATTGTCGTGTTTTATTATTTGAATGTTTATTATTTTATGTTTTTTTATTTTATGGGTTCCTGTTCGTGGATTGGTTCGTGAGTAAGCTGATCAACGGGAGTCGGTGGGGGCAAGTAATGGTAAGTTAAATAAAGAAATGTATTTAATGTTAATGTGTTTTTTTTTGCTTTTTCATGTGTTAATTTTTTTATTGCATATAATTTCTTGCCACTGTATGTATGTATGTATGTATGTGTAGAGAGATATATACATACAGGGTAAGAAATGATAGTGTTGTTAAAGCTTGATTTACTGTATTGTAAATGATTGTGGCTATGCTGCTATGCATAGATGTGTGTTAAATGTATTTTATTATTAGAGAGATGTAAGTTTTGAGCTTATATGCTGTACTGTAGGTTATGGAGAGGCTTGCTTTAGTATATTGTAATTGTTGGTGTCCTTTTTTTGTATGTTTTGAACGTGTTCTCTGTTACGATAGCTATAGTTAATTGTGTAATTGGTATGGATGGTATTTTAATTGTTTAGGGATGTAATTCATGTCTGTTAATTCATTGATGGTGACTTTATTGGATTACATAATATACTTCTTGTGATGTCAGGCTATTTTAGTTGGATTATTGTATTGTTAACATTGATTTGCAGCGTGTACATGTAGTTTACATGTTATGTTACATGTATACACTGTAAATGCAATGTTTTAAGTGGCATTTGAGGCTTCAGATTGAATGATTACATGAGATTTGTGTAGGAAATTGCTTTTTAATTCATTGAGGATGTTATGCATAAGTGGTGTTGCCATTGCAGGATGGCTTCACCCCTTAATTACCTTTGAGGTTAGTATCCGATAAGGTGATTAAGGGGTTCATTGGTATGTTAATGTCATTGATATGTATTGGCTATTTATTATTTTGGCAACGGACCCCAAGGATGATGCTGGCGACGGAGCTTTCTTATTGATGAGGTTAGTAGAATTTTCTTTATTTTACTATGTATTTACTGTGTTTAATAATGGCCAAATAATGTATTATCCCTATGTGGATAATAGTTATTTGGCACATTATTGTACTGTATGTGTTGGGGGGAGGGGGTATTGGCCCCAAGGGTATGTGGTAGGCCTCCCTTGTGGGTAGTGGGTGAGGGTGGTTAGGCCTCAGGGGTGGGGGGTTAGTGGGGGAGGGTATGTGGGTGATGGTGGGTTAACCCCTTAATGACTGTGGCGGTTAATAAGTGCTATGGTGATTAAGGGGTTAGGGGACATTACATTGGATGTTTTTATTCTTGTGTCTGTTTTGCAGAAGCGGATGGGGCATGGGCAGGATGAAGATGAGGATGGCCTTAATCGTGGCAGCCGCACATGGGTGAGTGCTATATGTATTTAATGTCTTTATTTTTTTATTATTATTATTATTATTTATTGTTCTGTATGTATTTTAAATGGACACATGCACTATTATCCATTTGTGGATAATAGTAATGTTGCCCATTACTGTATTGTATGTTGTGTATTGCTGCTATGTTTATTGGGGGCATTTGTCCACAATAAACATGCTATTATGCGTTAACCCCTTCATTGCCTTAGCGGCTATTCGCTATGGTAATGAAGCAGCATTAATGTATTTTAATAATATTGTGCGGGAGCAGGGGGCCCCCTGAGCTGAACCGCATTTATTTGTGGCTCAGAGACCCCCTGCTTCCCGAGTTACAGGCCCCGGTTTGGAGCATCGGTTACAGTGTGGACGCCATGTTTGTTGCGGGCTCGTAGCGTATGGGACGCTATAAACATGGCGGCGACACTGCCCATTCCGATCACACATACCGGGGCATGTAACTCGGGAAGCAGGGGTCCCTGGTCCACAAAGTGATGCGGTTCAGCTCAGGGGACCCCCTGCTCACTGTACAGTATTATTAAATAAATATTAATGCTGCTTCGCTACCATAGCAGATACCCTGTAAGGTAAGGAACGAGTCTTTATTGATATGTGTATTTTACTCATACTGTAGATGTGCAGAGGGTCTCTGGAGCTGAAGCGCTTTTGTTTTAGATACCCCTTTATGGGGTGCCGGTATCCCTCTGCTTTGTTTACATTCCGTGGTCACGTGATCGGGACCTTAAATGCAGACGGATACCGGCACCTCATAAAGGGGTCTGTATCTCGGGAAGCAGGAGGTCCCCCGACCTGAAACCAATGCGTTTCAGCTCCGGAGACCCCCTGCACATGTACAGTATGAATAAAAGTTGTTTTAAAAATAATTTTTATTGTGCTGATGTTTGTGCCGAGAGAGCAGCGGATCTCTCTCTGCTGCAAACACAACTCGGCAGGGGACGGCTTCTTGGCAGTTTCTCGCCAGGCAGCCGTCCCGCCACCGGTTACACGCCATTTCATCAAATGGTCGCCTCTTACAGCATACAGCCAGTTTAACACGCCAAAAACATGGCTAATTGCTAAACTGGCTAATGCATTTTTTCGCTGCTTACTGCATGATACCCTTGGTCTGGTTAATTTTGAATCCCGAAACCCTGTTGAATGTTCTTAAGATCTCAAACACGTTGGGCAGAGAGGTAAGCGGCTTTGATAACGTTAAAATCACGTCATCTGCATATAGCGCCACTTTATGCGCTTGCTCTCCTACTTCTATCCCTGCTATATCTGGGAATAACCTAATATGGGCCGCCAGGGGCTCTATACAAAGGGCAAATAACAAAGGTGATAAGGGGCAACCCTGTCTCGTCCCGCTATGGATGTTAAATACGTCTGATGGGAAACCCTGGTGTCGCACTCTTGCTGTGGGACCATTATAGAGAGCTAGTATTGCCTCTTGAAGGCGCCCCTCGAAGCCGAACGCCCCCAGCGTCTCTCTTAGGTAGGGACAGTCTATCCTGTCGAAGGCTTTTTCGGCATCCAGACTTAATACCATTGACGGGATATTTTTCCTTTTGGCCAGATCAATCAAATCTATAATCCATCTGGTATTGTCTGCTGCCTGCCTGCCCCCAATAAAACCTATTTGATCCGGGTGTATCAACCCAGGAAGGACAATGCCCACCCTGTTAGCTATTAGCTTAGAAAAGATTTTAATATCCGAATTAATCAGGGATATAGGCCGGTAGCTCTTGTAGTCTGCCGGGTCCTTGCCGGGTTTGTGGATCAATGAGATAGACGCCTGGAGCATCTGTGCCAGGAAGGGCGCCCCTGCCAGTATCCCATTAAATAATTTCAGCAAGTGGGGAGTCAGGATCTTACAAAATTTCTTATAGTATTAATTTGAAAAGCCATCCGGCCTGGGGGCTTTAGCTGGCTTAAGGGCCTTCATTACCTCTATTACTTCCTCTAGTATGAAATCCCCTTGTAGTGCCTTCTTGTCCTCCCTGCACAAAGTAGGTAAATTCGCCTCTGTTAGGAATTTCTCCAGTATCTCTGCGGTCTTTTGGTTGTGGCTGACCTTGTCCCGGTCATATAGTGTCGTGTAATAATTTTTTAACACTTCCACTATTTGTCTAGGATCGGAGGTAAGGTCCCCCTGTGATTTGATGGCTGCTATACGGAAATTTGGAAGCTTGTTTCGGAGCTTATTGGCTAGTAAAGTATCTGGCTTGTTGGCTTTCTCATAGAATCTGCGCTTAGACCATGCTAACTTCTTTTCAGCTTGGGAGGATAGCACCAAATTAAGCTTAGTTTTAGTATCAGTTAGTTCCTTCCATATGGTCTGACATTTGTTAATTGTATGTTGTGCAGTGAGGTGTGCTATTTTCTCCTGCAGCTCTCGTATCTTCGTCCCTTTCTCTGTTTTTCGTTTACCTGCGATATTCATCAGTATTCCTCTGAGGGTAGCCTTATGGGCCTCCCAGAGCGTGGATTGTGATATAACACTGCCCTCATTTTCCCGAAAGTAGTCTTTGATCCGCTCGCCGATTTCTTCTTCGGTTTGCTCCAGGTCTGTCCAGCGCATCTAGTGTGCACCTCAGCTCTACTGGTGCGTGATCTGACCACGAGATTCCATGTATCTCAGTGTGGCCGACCACCGGGACCACTCTGTTTGATACTAGGAGGTAATCTATCCTACTGTATCGGTTGTGGGGGTGGGAAAAAAATGTATATTCGCGTGTGCTTGGGTGTTGTTCCTGCCAGATATCTATCAGCTGACAATCTTGCAGGCCCTTATGTATTGTTAGTATGTCCTGTTTGTGGGAAGGGTTAAGTCCCGTACATCTATCCAAGTCAGGGTCTAAAGTGTGGTTGAGGTCACCTGCCAGGAATATATTCCCTTTTGCAACTCTGTGTAATTTATCAAAGAGATGGTCAAAGAATGCTGAGCTTTGTTCGCATGGGGCGTATATCGAGGCTAGTGTTAGAGGTTGACCCTGTATTGTACCAATCAGAATTAGGAATCTGCCCTCTTTGTCTGTATACTGTTTATCTATAGTTAACACTAATTGTCAATGTGTCTGTCTTGCGCTTCCGTGTGCAGGGCAGTGTTCTGAATGCGTCAGACACTGGGGCATCACACGGGGGAGCTTCGTATCGCCTCAATAACAACCGGTGCAGGGGGAATGGAGATGTCTTACCTCACCTGCACTCCGGTCTGGGGTCTGCTCCCTCGGCTGCTCCTGCGTGCCACCATCTTAGGTGAAGGCTGAAACAATGGTGGATTCGGCGCAACTGCGCATGTCCGGATCAGAGAGACTCCTGGGTACTTCAAAAAACTTTATTGGAACACACAAGGGCTAGCACCGCATTCTCCCCCTCTACGCGTTTCACCCTCACAGGTAGGGCTTCGTCTTAGAGTGGGGAGAAGCGGAAGCTGCCACATTAAGTACAGAAAAAAGCGCGCGAAAAGCACATAAAATAAGTTAAAACATTAACCTCATCAATGCCTGAGCTTATTAACATGTTCCCTCTTTTTTGCATCATCCTGTGAATACACTATCAAAGGATTCGTGGAGGGAATACAATGTAATGAAAACATTAGAATGTCTTTGCATTCTTTGTGTATCTATATAATAAACATATATGTATATAATATAATATCCCTGGCTCTGGTTAATCATTGATGGAATATAATGAATTTAAAAACTGCTGTAAATCCTGCTAGTATCCTGTTGACTCTCTTAATACAATGTTATGTACAGATTAGCAGCCATCTACTCGTATACTGTGTTGCTTAATTCCTATCTAAGAAATTATATACCATATTCTAATTCAACTATACGTCTTTATACTACAGTATGGCTGCTTAAACATGAATTATTAAGCACAACTGGTTGTTGAAAAAAGAGGAAGGGGTAAGAAGGGACAGGAGGAGGGGGGGTGGGGAGGGGGACAGGAAGGGGGGGGGGCAGAGAGGGGCGGGGAGGGAAGGGGGGGAGGGAAGGGAGGAGGGGGAATGGTATACTGGGGGGGGGCAGGGGGAGGAAGGAGTGATGGAATGGGAGTAGGTACAAAAACATCCACAGAGGCTATAATGATAATGACAAAGTTATAGCATCATTTTAAAATAATCCTAAAATAGGATATAATGAAAGCATACATCCCTGAAACATATACTACTAATGACTTTAAAGAAAACAACGCAGATCCCAATCAATACACTAGCCTGTTGTGTACGATGATAGCTACACCTCTTTTTTTGACGTTGGCCGAGGCCAAATAGACCGATCTATAGCTTTTATCTAAATATTTTGGATGATTGGTGTGTGAGAAGTGGGTTTCTTGTAAAAAGATAATATCTGCTTTCATACGACTGTATTCTTTAAATGCTATTCTGCGCTTGATGGGACTGTTAAACCCTTTAACATTATGTGAGATCATGATAAGCTCTCTACTCATCTTGGTTGCAATTGGTGTCAGGTCTCCGGTGTCAGGTGTGGCCTCCTCTTGTGTGCCGGCTACCGCTGTGACCGCTCCTTCAACTGTTGGTGCTATGCGGTTCCTCTGTCTCCGGTAGATATGTGTGCTAGGACAGGGAAAGGCGGACACAAGAGGAGGGGGGAGGGAAACAACGAGACAAACATAAACCAAATACAAAAACTGTGGTCTCAGGACTTTGGTACGCGTACCCTGGCTCTGAGAACATTGCCCCTGGGTGACCAGTGTGGGAGGCCAGATGCCCCCTCCCCTCACGTCCTGCCCCTCCCCTCACTGTTATCCCCTCCCAAGGGACTTCGCCGGTGACCTGGGTCGATGTCATAACTTGTCCCGGCGGTTGGCTCATGCAGAATCCGGGGCAGGCTCAAACCCTGCCGCCCGGCCTCACTCCTTTATATACTATAAACGAAAACGAAGAACTCTCTCAGGCACTGTTCCCCTTCCCCTGTGTGCTCTCCTGCGTGTTGACTGCTTTCTGCCCCCCTCTCCGTGGAGACATACCGCCCCCGAGCGCTTCAGTGAGTGGGCCCTGTTACCTCTATATGTTGTGTGCATCCTTGACCTATCTGAGTCTCCTGTGAGCTTGTCTCTTCTGTATTGTGTTATGTCTTCTCTGGAGAACTTACTTCTGTGCTTGCTATTCTGGGGTAGCACCTGGACTGTGTGACCATGCCCTCGATGCCCCCTTCTGAACCCTGTTCTGGCTTTGGACCGTGTCTGCGGGCGGTCGTTCCGGTCTCAACTTTTCCTTCTTTCACCTCTTTCTGCGTCTAATCCCTGCTTGCTCTCTACTCTCTCCCCCCTGTGTTGCTTCCTTCCTCCGTCATAACTTACACTTACCCTCTACTATGTCATTTCCTTCTGTCTTCCTATCTACCTACCCATCCTTCTTCACTTCCTTTCCCCTCCTTCACTTAACTATTCCAGTCTCCGCTCTACTCCTCTATATCCCCTCCCCTGCTTCCTCTCCTCCTATTTTTCCCCTTCTTATCTCGCTGCGTCTCTGTTCCCACACTATTGTTCACTTCCCCCTTCCACCTTGTCTACCTACTTCACCCTCATCTATTCCTTCTTTCTGTTCCCGTTCTCTGGTACATCCTGATACCACCGTTTATATCTTCCCCTCCCTCTTCCTCCGTTCCCACCCCTCCGTTCTCCAGCTAAAAACCCTGACCCCCAATGGTTTAAATGTACATCTGGATATTGCAGGTTTTCTATAGAGGCATTTTTATATAAATGTGTTTCTATTTGCGTTCCCAGACCCATAAAAACCTTTATGTCCTTATTTCGGCTTATTTCCCCTTTTTTTATGGTTCATTTGGTTATTTTTGCCAATAGGATTATTTTATATACATGTATATTGAGACAAGGAATATTACTAAACTAGTCTTGTCTTCTTTCTCTTTTTTCCTTTCCCCCTAATATATTTTTTTTAGCTATTTGTTAACATGCTATAGCTATGTAGGTTTTTAAATCAATTTTAGACCATATTGAGTGTTATATTAAATTTGATTGATATTTAATAAATTGCTAGGTTTTAAATATAAGTGTATAAATTCATGTGTTACAGTTGCAGTTTTTTAACATTTATTCTTATATTTAATTTAAAATTTTTAATTTTGAGTGTATAAAGTGAATATTGATTGTAGACCAGTTAATCAGCTCCAAGTGGTTAAAGAACCACATTAAAAAGTACATAGGAATAAAGAACTTTGTGTTATTTTAATCTGTTTTTAATAACTATGAGTGTTAAATATAGAGGTTTTTAGGTATATTTATTGAATGGAGTTACAACCAGCCATATTGGGTATTGACATTAGGACATTAAGAGTGGTTGAATCCACTTTCAGCTTTGAGGATCCATTTGTGGGAACAGCCTCTTTTAATTACATAATTAGATAATTTTGAGGGTCTATATATACCGACGGGACCCCTCCGACTACATCCTATGAGCCTGAGGAAGCCGTGTGTTACGGCGAAACGCATTGCTCCAACCTTACCTGTTTTTGTCCAACCGAGGCTTCCGTAGCCAGTGGACACATTGACAGTCGCATCTTGCTCCCGAGCAGAGGCGCGTCATCTACCTGCACTCCGGACACGGAGGCAGAGCAGCTCTTGCAGCTAGAAGGTTACACTGTTACACGGCAACGAGCCTGAGTGTCGTTCTATGTGAGTGCTATTTGTATGTTAACGTATGCAGATGTTTTAAACTTATAAATGTCTTGTTAAAAAACTTCATACTGAAACCGTGCCTCACTTACCCATTGACTGCTGAACCGGGGAGAACGAATAAGATTGCCTGATCCCAGGCACCAAAGAGGGGAGTCCCGATTGCAGTTCTTATTTAAGAACATATGCTGGTGCCTTTACTTTGGTCTACATCCTGGAAGGGTTAAGCTGAATCCCACAGACCATTATACTACACCCTTACTTACACTGGGCCATGTAAGTATTCTGTTATTATATTATTAATACCCCTACCCTTCCTCCTGGAACAGTTTGGAGGATACACCACAGAAACCATTATATAACTACGCTTACACAAGGCCGTGTAAGTTTATTAATGATATCACCATCACATCAGTTTTATCGGTCCCTTATTAGGGGTGATCAGCCTTGTTGTGGTTCTCTTATTATCTGCAAGTTTCTGTCTGGATAGTGTTAACCCCTTGCTCCCCTATCTTTTTTGTTATCTATGTTTCTCTAAGGGATTTGGATGATCCCTATATTGGGTTGAAGCAGAGGGAATTGAAGGCTGTCTCTCGGTATTCTGGAGATTACCTATTGGCTATATTATCTTTTCGATTTCATCTTATTTTATATTTGTTTTTCATCTCTGATTCGTGACTTGGGGAAAGCGCCTGTTTTTTTGTTCTTTACTTGGTTTAAATAGTATACTTGTTTGGATTTCATTGTATTTTGTTTGGAATATTTTATTGTTAACATTGATTGGCAGAGTGTTCATGGTGCACAGATTCATGTATACAATGTAAAATCAATGTTTTGATTGGCATTTGATGATATTGATTGGAAAATGAGAATGATTTTATTAGGAAATAGGATTTTGTTTTACTGTGGCTATATAATATTGTAATTTTCATATGCATGGTGATGTCTTGATATGGAGAAGTGGTATTTTTATTTGTGCATGTTTTTGTTAACCCTTAAACATCTCTTTGTATATTGGTTAATCATGTGTGCATATATATATATATATATATATATATATATATATATATATATATATATATGTGTGTGTGTGTGTATGTATGTATATATATGTATGTATATATATATATATATTTATATATATATATAGTTGTATGATGAAGCCACTGTACAAATGAATGGGTGAAGGGTGGGTATCGGGCCAGGGTGGCTTAGCCCCTTTATTACCTTTGCGGTTATTATCCGATAAGGTGATTAAGGGGTGAATTGATATCAGAGTGTAATTGCAATGTATTGGCTATGTATTTTGTTGGCAACGGAGGACACGGAATTTGCTGTCGAGGGGGCTTCATATTGATGAGGTTAGTAGAACTTTATTTATTTTATTATGCTAGTTAATGTGTTTAATAATGGGCAAATAATCTATTATCCCTATCTGGATAATAGTTATTTTGCACATTATTGTACTGTATGTGTTTGGGGGTGGGGGGGGGATTGATGTATTTCATGTATAGGACATGTTTATTTTTTTTACATACAGGGTTGTTTCCTCAGGTCTGCGGGGGACCTCTGGAGACCACCTGATGTCTCCTCGGACTTCTCACGGGTAAATGGCTGCCAGGTCCACGGGGGACACCTGCGGGGAAGAACCGGTGGCCCCACATCTATGGGGGCACCGCGGAACCCGTAGGGACCACCCGAGGGCCCACAGACCCCCGTGGGAACCACCCGAGGCCCCTCAGACATCTGTGGGTCTGACCCTGGGCCCTCTAGATAGCTGTGGACCTACCCGTGGAGACCCTATTATGGCCCACGGTGACCCGCGGAGACCACCTGGTGGACCACGGAACCTGGCGGGGACCACCCATAGGCCTCCAGACCCTGTTTGAAACATGGTGCTGGGCTACTGTGAGGTCTACAGACACCCATCAGGGCCACCGGGGACTACCGTGGGTCTGGGGTATTAACCCTGTATGTAAAATAATAAATCATGTATTTATGGGGGGCACAGGGGGTGGGTTATGTATTTAATGAATATAATGATGTTTATTGTGGGGCTGTGTACTGTTTTTATTGTGGGTACTGGGGATGGGGGAAGGGGGTATTGGCCCCAAGGGTATGTGGGTAGGCCTCCCGGCTGAGTATTGGGTGAGGGTGGTTAGGCCTCACGGGGTGGGTAGTGTGGGAGGGTATTTAGGCCTCCCGAGTGGTGGGTGAGGGTGGGTTAACCCCTTAATGACTGTATCAGTTAAAACCGCTATGGTGATTAAGGTGTAAGGGTACATTACATTGGAATGTTTTTATTCTTGTTAATGTTTTGCAGCATTGGAGGAGGACATGGATGGTGATGAAGATGAGGCTGGCCTTCATCGTGCCAGCCGGACATGGGTGAGTGCTATATATATTTATTGTATTATTGTTCTTTATGTATTTTAAATGGGCAAATGCACTATTATCCATATGTGGATAATAGTAATTTTGCACATTAATATACTGTATGTGTTAAGGGGGGTGTATTTATTGAAAAGTATTTATGTGTTGTTAATTTTTGGGGGGGGGCACAGAATTGGTACTGCAGGCCTGCGTGGAACACCCGAGGGCCACCACCGGCCTATAGTATCATTGCTGTGCATCCCAAAAATGTAATATATGTAATGGGGGTATAGGGGTTGTTAAGGCCACAGGGGGTGTATGTTATTTATTGCAATGTTTATTGGGGGCAATTGTCCCCAATAAACATGCTATTATGACTTAACCCCTTCATTGCCTTAGCGGCTATCCGCTATGGTAATGAAGCAGCATTAATGTATTTTAATAATATTGTGCGGGAACAGGGGGTCCCCTGAGCTGAACCGCATTGATTTCTGGCTCAGGGACCCCCTGCTTCCTGAGTTACAGGCCCCGGTATGGGGCATCGGTGCCAGTGTCAACGCCATCTTTATAGCGGGCACGTCGCGTATGGGATGCTATAAAGATGGGGGCGACACGATGACCCATACCGGGGCCTGTAACTTGGGAAGCAGGGGGTTCCTGATCCACAAATCAATGCGGTTCAGCTCAGGGGACCCCCTGCTCCCGTACACTATTATTAAAAATACATTAATGCTACTTCATTACCATAGCATATAGCCGCAAAGGTAAGGAATTATTCTTTATTGATATGTGTGTTTTACTCATAGTGTAGATGTACAGAGGGTTTCCGGAGCTGAACCGCTTTGGTTTTAGGTCCGGGGACCCCCTGCTTCCCAAGATACAGGCCCCTTTAAAGGGTGTCGGTATCCCTCTGCTTTGTTTACATTCTGCGGTCACATGATCGGGACATTTAAATGCAGAGGGATATCGGCACCTCATAAAGGGGTCTGTATCTCGGGAAGCAGGGGGTCCCCGGACCTGAAACCAATGCGGTTCAGCTCCGGAGACCCCTGCACATGTACACTATGAATAAAAATTGATTTCAAATATTTTTTATTTTGCCGAGGTTTGCGCAGAGAGAGCGGCGGATCTCTCTCTGCTGCAGACACATCTCGCCATGGGACGGCGTATCGCCTGGTTATCGGCAGACAGACTGTCTCACCACCGGCTACTCGGTGTCTTACTTTCGGAGTGATTCGCCAGTGATTCGGCCCTTCCTGAATTCTGCGAGGGCAACACGCCAAAATCATGCTGAAATTGAACCCCTGCCGAGAGTGCTTTTTCGGTGCTTACTGCATCGAGCCCTTAGTTTCCAAACCATGGGAGGAGTTTGCCACACACTGTATAGATTCACTTCGGCGGAGCTGTGGACAAGTAAAGAGCTGCCTGATACTGTAGTTCTCTGATTTTCTACAGTGCCTATTTTATCTTCCCCATCATGTCCGAGTTGGATCTCATGAACTATTCCCTACCAGGAGGCTTTCTTAATTCTGGTGACATTTTAGAGCTATAAAACCAGTCAACATAGCAGCATATGCTGTCTGCAGCCTTTGTCAAGTAGCCCTTTTAAGTAGCAAGAAAACTGGAGTTTAAAATGGAGTTCAAAATGAGTGAACAAGTGGACAACACCTATTGGCCCTAATTCCTGCATTTGAACTACGCTGGAAAGGAGTATATCATCTATCCCAGACTGCAGATCTCAGAGCTTGACTATAGTTGTGATGCTGCCTTTACGATTTATATTTGCTGTGACCACACTTCTTTTTAAATTAAGCACTTCCTTCCACCAGCCTCATAATGTCTCTAACCCTATTCATATATCTCCATCTCTCCTTCCTTCACCACTTCTCAGTTCTTTCTTACCTGCGCCCTCTGACACTGAACAGCTATATCCCCTGCACTAAAACACACCCCTACAAATCAGCCTCACACATTCTCTATCTATGAATGCTTCTTCTCCTTGCTTCTGGGATATCTACCCCAATCCTGGTCTTTATTTCTACATGCTCTCATCTTCGCCTGCCAAATGCAACTTCTACTCCTTCTGGTGTCAACCCCTCCAACCTCCAACCTCATATCCATTCCTTGACACCCTCCCTCCTCTCTCCCTTTCTCCTGTGCCCTTTGGAATGCTCGCTCCCTTTCTAATAAGTGCCTCTGTGCATTACGTCTTTCTCTCTCACTCTCTGCTCCTATTTGCTATAACTGAGACCTGGCTCACTCAGTCTGACTCTGCTCAGGAAGCTACCCTCTCTTATGGTGACCTTTCTCCCACACTCCGCACCCGGATGGCAGGGGTGGAGGCGTGCGGCACCTGCTCTCCTCTCTCTGCTGTTACCATACCCTTCCTACTCCTCCCTCTCTTGCTTTATCCTCTTTTGAGGCTCACACTGTCCAGATCTTCTCTCCTCTCACTGTCCACGTGGTGGTCATCTATCGCCCACCTACATCTACTCATCCCTCTTTCTGCCTTTCTCTCTCACTTTGAATCCTGGCTCTCTTTCTTTCTCTCCTCAGACTCCCCTATTCTTCTCTTTGGGGACTTCAACTGCCACATTGATGACCCCTCTCTCCCTTGGGCTGCCCGCTTTCTCTCTCTAAGCTCTTCTTTTGGCCTTCAACAGTGGACTGCAGCTAACACCCACAAGGATGGCCACTATCTACACCTGGTTTTCACAAAAAACTTTTCTCTCTTTGATTTCTCCATTTCCCCCTTTCCTCTCTCTGACCATCACCTCATCTCATTTTCTCTTTCTCGCTTTTTTTCTCCATCTCCATCTACCCCTCGTTTCTGCAGAAACCTGCGCTCTATTAACCTACCAGCCACTTTACGCTCCTCCCTCTCCTCTCTCAGTTCTGCTACAGACCCTGACAACCTGGTTAGAAACTACAACGCTGCCTTAACCTCCTCTCTTGACCTACATGCCCCACTTTCTCTCTGCCGTCCTCGCCCTTCTAACCCCAAACCCTGACTAAATTCCCATCAACGCATGCTGCATTCCTCCACTCGTTCCTCTGAATGCCTCTGGAGGAAATCTCACACTCTCGCAGTACTCTCTCTCTCTCCCTACAAATTTATGCTGTCCTGTTTCAACTCTGCCCTCTTTCAGGATAAACAATCCTACTTTTCTTCACTAATCAACACACACAAGTCTAACCCTCGCAAACTCTTTTCTGTCTTTGACTCTCTACTCAGATCACCCTCAGCTGCATCTTCTTCTTCCTCCATCACACCTCAGGACGTTGCTGACTATTATAAGGAAAAGGTGGAATCCATACGTCAGAACATCCCCTCTGTTTCCTCAGAATCACTCTACTCTTTCCTAAATCTGTCTCAGCGTCTCCCCTGCTTAAATCACTCTCCTGGCTTCCTATCAAATCCCACATCTCATACTCAATTCTCCTCTTCACTTTTAAAGCTTTACCCTCTTCTGCTCCTCCTTATATCTCAGCCCTAATTTCTCATTATGCACCATCCCGACTCTTGCGTTCTGCTCAAGGATGTCTTCTCTCTTCTCTTCCCTTTGTATCTAAAGCCCTCTCCCTCCTTAAACCTTTCTCACTGACTGCCCTATACCTCTGGAATGCCTTCCCCTCAATAACCAACTAGCACCCTCTCTATCCACCATTAAGAACCACCTTAAGACACACTTGCTTAAAGAAGCATATGAGTAGCACTGTGGCTAATACTATACACGATACATAAAGCTTGGCCCCTTGCAGACGCACTTACCAGAATGCCCTCCTACTGTCTCTGTAAGTTCTCCCTACCAATAAGATTGTAAGCTCTTCAGAGAAGGGACTCCTCTTCCACAATGTTACTTTTATGTCTGATGCACTTATTCCCATGATCTGTTATTTGTAGTTATTTATATGATTGTCAAGTATATTACTACTGTGAAGCGCTATGTACATTAATGGCGCTATATAAATAAAGACATACATACATACATACTGCAGAATACCTGTGGGAAAGGTCAGTACGATGGCACAATGCCAAAATTTTGGGATGCAATACCTGTGGCCTGCCAATCCCGTGCCCCCTGCAGAGGTGATAATGCCGAATGACCGAAATGTTACACCAGCTGGTATGGCCCTGGCCTACATAATCCACCTTTACCCTGCCAGCCTCTGATCAGGCCCTACTATCCTGGGAGGTGGCCCAAGGCAATGTATACCTGGCTGGGCCTCCTATGGATCGTTGTATCCTAGGACCTGGACACCAAGGTCCCAAAGTTCCAGTAGCTGATATGACCCCAGTGGTATCAATACCAACGGTTCCAGGATTGTAACCAGAGTCAGATCGTCTGGCGGATTAGTCGACTGCCCTGGTGGTGTTGGGTGCGTCTCCATTGGTGGTGCCGGACCAGGCCTGCTTCATGCCAATTACTGCTAAGTGGTGCCGGACGTCCTGACATTGTGGCCCGGAGGATGTGTCCTTACCGACGTCTTCGTCCGATGGAGAACCTGGTCGCGAGAAGCGGCAGAGTCACAAGGTCGCGACGTCTGTCTTAAAGGCCGTGGTGCTGCCAGAGGTCCAGAAGAGCCCCACGCAAGAGGAAGACGTCAGAGCTGGCCAAGATGCCACCACTGAGGAAAAGACCCATCCCGATGACATCTTCTACCTGCACTTGGGTGAGACAACATCACTTTCTACCAGACAGGAGTCTGCTGTGGCCTTGCTGGAGGAAGAACCTGGCAAAGCCCTGTTTTCTGTGCTGGGGGGTGAGGTGCTTCCAGGGCAACCGGAAGCCACATCACTGCTGGCACCGAGCCAGGGCCTGCTATAGACTCTCGCGAGCTTGGATGCGGAACCTCCATTGTTGCCCACCAGAGAGAGTGCCGGAGGGTGTTCGGTCACACCTGCTCTACTACAGGCCCCAACCCAGGGAAGAAGCCGGCGTGAATCATTTCAGAAGATCCCCGTAGCCGACCCGACCGGTACAAATCATGGACAGGTCATGGACATTACTACGCCCAACTCACCGGCCCCAGTTGTCCCTGCCCCATCACCAGCCCCTGCCCCTATCCCAACACCATCTGCTAGAGGTATAGGAAAGGCCAATCCTGAGCGACACAAACAGGATTTTCCTGGGCCCATACCCTTGATCCCTAACCCCAGTCTATCTGAACCTGATGCTGCTACTTTTGTACTAACTAAGTTCCCTTGTGAGAAGTTATCTTTGGGTATGTTCATGACTTGAGAGACTGGGACTTTGTGGGGAAGGATGGGTGGTCATCTGGGTCTGAAGGTGAAATACCTAATGCTAGCCACATTCCGGTGAAAAAGTCTCCCAGTCGTTTAAGTCAATTAGGGACTCATCCCTATCCCAGTGATCTGCTGTCATGAGAGAGGGGGTTTGGCCCGGGATTACAGGGTTTACACCCCATTTGGCCACCCCCTGCTCTCACTTGGGAAGCAAGGGGTTAACTGGACTGAGGTCCAGTAATGTGTTTTTACCTTGCTTCAGAATCCAACTGTTTATTCCCCTGTAAAAATGTATTGTCTCATCCCAGTGTTTGCACCAACACATACACTGGGGTTAATGCGGGAGGCTTAAGGGGTTAATGAGCTACAGTTTAGGAAAATACAAATATGTGTGGTGTCTTTTCAGAAATATCTGGGCTTCAAAAGGCTTGATTGAAGTTGGGTGTGAAAAGTACAGAGGGGGTTTGGTGTATGTTAATACCTAATTTGCAGGCCAAGGGTATATTGCTGGTAGAGACAGCTAGGACCCAGGTCTGGAGCATTGGGTGTGAAATATAGCACCTGTGACAAACGTTCTCTACACAGGAGGCCCAGCTTCAAAGCATTTCTTGACAAGGGGTTTTTATGGGGGCCAGGGGTGCAATTACAGAAGGAGATATCAGAATGAATGACCTTATTAAATATAAGAATACCATGAGATGTCCTTGGCTGAACATGCTAAGAGTTACATGTGTGTATCCGTGGGACCGAGCCGCAAATAATGATTACAGACACATGATGTCTAGCAGGTACTAAGAGACAGATATTAATATCTCTCTTAATTTTAGTATTACATGGTAATATTTAGTCTCATTGGGAGCGTCATGCGTGCCGGAATGTATTAATATGTCTCGCGTGCCAGTAAGTCTTACTGAACTGAAGTTATGAAGTTATTTAGATAGGAAAAGCAGTTTTTAAACGTCCTGGGGTGGGAGGAGTTTTACTCTGGGGTAAAACTGTCAACCTCACCACTGATTTATGACTGGAATTGCTTATAAACCAGTGTCAGTCCTATACTCAACTGAGTCTTTTGTGCTTTTCGTGATGACTACATCTGAACATGTATTATGGAAGAAATTGTCAATACTGTATCCTGATGGCTTTCTTGTCCAAACTCCTTAAGTCAGTGTATATTTTGCCTGTTATTTGTATATCTTATGTGTTCACCTTTTTCAAGGAATAAATTATATTTTATCATATCTAGTCATGTTCAGCTCAACCCAGGTATTTTTGGTGTATAATATAGGCCTCTCACAAGTTCCCGTGACATCTGCTACCTCTGGTGTGTCCTCCCAGATGGACAACAGGTCCAGTAGTCCACATGAGTCCAGGGAACCCCTTAAGTGGTGGGACCCCATGTTTGATGGTTATGCCCCTATTCTTATTAGAACAAGACTGCTATTGGTAAATGGTGCTATTGTGGATCACTAGTGGGAGGAAGGTCAACTATCCCAGGAAGAGATAGCAGATGCCCTCCACAAGAGCTAAAAGAGAAAATAAAGGGAGGCGCAAAAGTAGACAATGATGATTGATCAATTTATGATAGAAAATGAATGATAAATATAAGGTAAAACAATACAGTGCAAGGATGCAACAATAAAGTGTAATTGTAGGTGGACGCTCACAGAGGTATGCAAGGGAGACTGGTTATGGTGAAATTAAATAAGGCTTTAATTGCGCCTGTTTCCTTAACATCAGAAAACCATCCAAACAAGGGGTAAACAAAGCTTCTATTCACTTGGGAGTATTTCTAGTGAAATACTATGCGGTTCACAACTCCCTTAGATAAGCATGTCTCCCAGCCCCAAACATATAGCATGAAATGAACAGATATAAAAAGTCTTATAAATGAAAGTCTTATCTGTTAGCTGGGCTGCTGTAGGGGAAGCTTCTCTGCTCTCTTGGAACCGCACCCTAGTGTGCACAGGAAATGTCAGGCTCCAGGTTAGAATCTTGTCCCCTTTGTCTTGTGGTCAGCCCAGTTGTGGACTAAGGAATCTCTGCTCTGTCTCCAAGTTCAGCTCAGGTGTGAGCTAAGGAGTCTCACTTCTTGTCTCAAAAGACAGGCTTTTCTAAACAATCTAATCAGGCAGGTGGTGTTTGTTAATTGACTACCAGCAGTTAACTACCACACTGCTGGATTAGAGGCACATTACCGGAACAGGGATAACTCCCCAGTTACAGTAATGTATGACACAGAAGCAACTTAGCTGAGAACTGCTGATAGTCTGTAGTAGTGGTAAGTCAGAACAAACGATCCTTTCACAAGGTTCCTAGCCGTCAATCAGTCTGGAAGTGCTGGATAGGAACAGGGATAGATGTGATGGGCTGCCGATGTTCACCGCGCTGCTCTGCGTTCTTTCCATGGAAGGGTCTCCTGCAGAGAACCTCCTCCATTGGTACACTTCCACTCCGGTAGCTGCTGCGGCTGGCTGATGTGCCCAATTCCACTCCTTCAATCCTGGCGCCAACATTGACGTGTGGCACGGGTTTCGGGTGTGATGTCACTTACGGATGTGACGAAAGCACCCTTCCCGGCAGGCTTGACTCCTTTGTCAGATCAGTGCAGCAATGCGAACAGTCTCCGTCTCAGTCTCTCAAGCCTCTGTTGCCTGTGTGATGACGACCTGTAGCTCCTCCTCCAACGTGTTTCACCAATCAAGTTGGCTTCGTCAGGCTGAAAGTAATCTGCATTTGATATTGACATTTGGAGAATAACATCTAGGATTTGAATTATTGTTTATATATCTTTGGATCAAGGCCTTTTATGTGTGAGCTCCTCATTGGTTCATGTCACATGTGTTTTTTTTTGTTTTTTTTCTATATAGGCTATATATATATATATATATATATATATATATATATATATATATATATATAGAAACCCTGTCTTCCCATAAGAGAAGGCACAAAAGCAGCAACACTCAGATATAGCAAAAAGACATGTATTAGCAGTGACAAAACAGCACACTATAAACCCAACGTTTCGGTCCTGGCAGGACCTTCCTTAGGTGCCAGTACCGAAACGTTGGGTTTATAGTGTGCTGTTTTGTCACTGCTAATACATGTCTTTTTGCTATATCTGAGTGTTGCTGCTTTTGTGCCTTCTCTTATGGGAAGACAGGGTTTCTATATTGATTCATATGGAGCATGCACCTTGACTTTACATTTGTTGCTTGGAGTGCTGGCTGCTGCTTTTTGTTTTATATATATATATATATATATATATATATATATATATATATATATATATATATATATATAATATTTTTTATTGTTTTTAGCCAATCACTTTAGGTGTAATTCATTTTATTTCACATTTGCATTTCCCTGCATTTTTCCACCCCATTCCAGGGTGCACCTATATATTCCCCCCACATTGTGTATATATCTATTAATTGACATTACAGATCTTTTTAGAATTGGTTTCTCTAGGCTCACTCAGCCTTGCATTTTTTCTTTTTGTATTTTAGTCTCTCCACAAGAGGATGGGTGAAATAAATTTGGGAGTAAGAACCCCCAGGGTCCCTCCATATTTTACCAGGAGGTTGAGTTAAGTGAGCCTCAATTCTGGGTATTACCTGGTCAGGGACGTGTGATGGTGAGGGGGTAACCAGGCCATAAATAAAGGTCTTATGTCTGGCTGGTTACCTCTGAGCCATATTGGGGAGATTAGAGTGTCAGCTCTTGAACCCCATCATGGCACCTGCATTGTACTGTAATAAATAATTTATTTGTATTTTACCTTTCCAGGAGTGCTAACCAGTGGAGATTCTCAGGCTATGAGTTTCAGGGTGGGTTTTGTGTTTAAAGTGTTGTCAGATTAATGTCTAGTTAGGAGGGGTCGAGAGTTGCTGGCCAGCCCAAAAATGTGTCTGGGAATCAGGTCAGATTCCCGGGGACATGCAGACACAGACATGTAAGCAAAATCCTACCTGGAAAGCAGTTGCACGACTCGCCGCCAGGTTTCCCTGCTTCAGCACAGACCAGAAAGGTAAATGAGGGCATAGGGATATGTGTATCCCGGGTACAGTCAGGGGTCCCTAGGTTAGTGGGAGTCCCCCAGTATATGCCCCAATCACCAGAACCAAGTATAGAGGTTCTGGGGTGGGTGCTTCAACCCTCGATAAAGTTGCAAGCTGATTTATGTATAAGTCCAAATTCCTATGTGTTTGGAAAAGTAACTCTGAGATTGAACCTAAGCATTATTTGATTCAACTTTTTACACATTTTGTTATTGGAAGGTCTAGGAGCGCTGAAATAGAACGTGCGCATCTTTACAGTAAAGCTAAGAAAAGAAGGCCTTAGACAAACTTGTGAAATATTTTTATTTCTGACGTGTATAATGGTATATGTTTATGCACTGTATGTGAGCTGGGGATTTCCAAGTCTGTGATTCCGAGAGACCCTGTGGCTAACATGCCTGTTGCCACTGAGTCTGCTCGGTGTAAGGAATCAGGGGTCACGGAGGTCGCAGCGTAACCCTCCATTACCACCCGCGGCCCCCGTTGTCTCCACTCCACTCCCCCTCCGTCGGTACCCCCGCCGAGCAGCCGCTGCTCCGCACACAGCGGGTAAACATGCGGCTGCCATTAGACCTGCACACGCGCTCACCAGCCTTACAGAGCACGTGTCAGGCACTCATAATTTATTCACCCCTCTGGGGCTTAGACCACGCCTCCGGCAATCACACGGCTCATGAGCACACTCCCCTGACTCTCAGCTGTTCTCAACATACCCTCATCAGTACAACCTATCCTGTGCTGCTCCACACACTCCTCCAGCCCTGCCTCCACCCACCCTGCCGTAACATTATGCAGAGCCGACAAGACGCAGACCAGACTGAACCAGGCAACGTACTTACGGCCCTGCTTCAGCAAAACCAGGCCATGGCTAACTGGACGGTTGCTCTCACACAACAGGCAGCTACTCTTTTATTACAGGCATCTTCGGAGGTCGCGCCTCCTGCGCCGGTCGAATCTGTGGGCACTACAGCACCTGTTCCCGAGATTCCGGCACCCAGGCCCTACGCCGGGGACCCACACGCCTGTCGTGGATTTCTCAACCAATGTGAGATACAATTTGAGATGGCTCCTCTGCAGTATTCCACAGGTCGCAAGAAGGTGGCATATGTATATAGTCTACTTACAGGTGATGCCCTGGCATGGGCCTCTCCGATTTGGGAGCTGTGCCACGAGATAACCCAGGACTATACCTCGTTTAGACAGGAGTTTCAACAGGTGTTTGACACCCCCGCACGCCAGGAGACAGCCGCCTCCTCTCTGCTCCAGCTATCACAGGGACGGCAACCCGTGGCCCAGTACGCGCTGGAATTCAGGACCCTTGCAGCTGAGACTCGTTGGGGTCAGGATGCCCTAGTCGCAGTCTTCTGGCAAGGCTTAGCGAACCCTGTGAAGGACGAGCTCACCACTCAACCCAGGCCGGGAGTGCTATAGGAATTAATTTCCCAGGCAAATCGTGTGGACCAACGCCTCCAGGTACGATGCTCCGAACGCCAGCGTCCCCAAATTGTGCCTTTTCGTGCCCCCTTTCCTTGGTTCTCTTTGTCTTCAAAACCTGCTGCCTCCCTGTTGCCCACTCTGGAGTCCTCGGAACCTATGCAACTCAGAGCCCAACAGACCCATACCCCAGTACAACAACTCCGCAGGTCCCAAGGATAATGCTAGTACTGTGGATCCCCTGAGCATCTTATCCGCAACTGCCCTCTGTGTCGGGAAGACGACCACACCCTGTGAGTAAGAAGGGGCTCTCCCTGGGTACTACCTCTTCTTGTCCCCCTCCCAAAAGAGAGCTTCCAAAGAGGCTGAATATTCCCGTCACCCTCTCTGGTCCCACCTTCCACATCTCCACGGCTGCATTCATTGATTCCGGGGCGGAGGAAATTTCGTGGACCAGGACTTCTCGGAACGGAACCGCATCCCGCTCATCAGAAAGAAGTCCCCCGTTGCCTTGGTAGGGATCGACAATCGTCCCTTAACCCCTGCTTACATCTCTCTGGAGACCAGTCCACTCACCCTCTCGTCCCACTCTCACAAGGAATCTCTGACTTTTGATGTTATTCATGCCCCTGGAACACCCGTCACCTTAGGTTTGCCCTGGTTGCAGAAACATAATCCTCGCCTTGATTGGGTATCCCACTCACCTATACAGTGGAAACCGAGGTCAGAGGAAACTGCCCCACCTGTTACACCTTCCCCCCAACTGCTGGCAAGCGCTTCTACTTCCACCGTTCCCAAGGGCAATCCACCCAATCTGTACGCGGACTTCTTGGACATCTTCAGTAAGATTCAGTCTGAAGTACTAACCCCCACAGACCTTACGACTGCCCGATCGACCTGGTTCCTGGTGCTATACTTCCCAAGTCCAAATCATACCCCCTTTCTCTCCCTGAGACTGAGGCCATGGAGGAGTATATACGCGAAAATTTAAAGAAGGGTTTTATACGTCATTTCACGTCTCCCACTGGGGCCGGGTTATTTTTCGTCAAAAAGAAGGATGGTACACACAGACCGTGTATTGACTACCAGGGCCTGAATCGCATCATGATAAAGAATCGCTATCCTCTCCCACTCATTTCCGAGCTTTTCGACAGGCTTCAGGGTAACAAGCTATTTACTAAGTTGGATCTTCGTGGGGCATATAACCTCATACGAATTCGGGAAGGCGACGAGTGGAAAACCGCCTTTAATACTCGAAGCGG
Source organism: Ascaphus truei (assembly GCF_040206685.1). Lineage (NCBI taxonomy): Eukaryota > Metazoa > Chordata > Amphibia > Anura > Ascaphidae > Ascaphus > Ascaphus truei. The sequence continues at coordinate 225,668,464 of NC_134483.1, read as the reverse complement.
TCATTACGAGTACCTGGTAATGCCATTCGGGTTGTGTAATGCCCCAGCCGTCTTTCAAGACTTCATCAATGAGATTTTCCGGGATTTTCTCAATTCATTTGCAATTGTTTACCTGGATGATATTCTCATTTTCTCGAAAGATCTACAAGAGCACATCATTCATACCAAATTCGTTCTCGCTCGCCTTCGTGCTAATTGTATTTTTGCCAAGATGGAAAAATGCCTTTTCCACCAATCCTCCACCTCGTTCCTTGGATATATTATTTCAGACAAGGGACTGTCCATGGACCCAGAGAAGCTTAAGGCCATTCTGGATTGGTCGCAACCCAACTCCCTCAAGTCTATGTGAGAAAAAATGGGGATCACCCCCCGGTGGTGCTACAAATATGCCAGGCAATCAATGAAAAATATAAGCACTTAGTAGAATCCGAATAATAAATGAATGAATAAAACGGTATGAGTGTCCCATTGGTATGCCGATGGTGTGTGCGGGCCTGAATACCCCCACCTCACCTGTTTGGAGCCGTTGGAAGCGATATCCCCACGCCGATGGAGCACACCCCCCCCCCGGGGAGATGGATGCTGGTAATGACCTCCTCAGCTGAACATGCGGCAAACCCAGTGAAGGAGACCGACAGATGTAGTGGAGCCCTGCAAGCAGAGTCTAGTCGTCTTACCGGGTGCCTGCTGGAAATCTCCTGATGAACCGGTCCGTCGCTGCAGGGGGGTAGGTGGCGGCTGTTGGTGGGGAGGACGACACACTCAAATCCTCCAAGCTGGGTCCGTCAGTGCTGGAGTTTCCCGGAGCAGGTGAGGGGACAGGGTTATCGGCTGCACACTGGCTGTAACCAATACACTGCGCAGTGAGAATCCTCTCAGGTGGAACAGCTGCTCCGTATGTAAAAGTGCCGGTGCGTGCTGCAATGCTGGGATAAAGGTCAAAAATAGTAGTGAAAGAGCAGAGCACTGCCAAAAGGAAAAATGAAAAGGGCCTGATGCAAAAAATGAATTATTTATTAGGCATAATAGCCAAAAAAGAACAAACACACTGAAGTTAAAAACTCTGACGCGTTTCCCGCCGTGGAGGCGCTTTATCAAAGAGTACTACTGCTCCATGGGAACCGGATTATATAATGGTCAGAGGCTAGTATACGCCCACAATTAGGTCAATGCTAAATAGTATATGCTGAAGGGTATGAGTAATCAGCTGAATCCTCAGCCCTGCAAGATCTACACCTAGAAGAGCGTCCTGAGCCTCTGAGCATAATATCAGTCCAATGGAGCTTGACAATAAACAACAATTAACATGTTAAACAGTCATCAAAATGGAAGACTAATATCCCTACAAAAACAATACCATTTAACAAAGAAGGAATAAATATGTCTGATGACAATAAAAACTATATCTAAGTTTACACTGTAGTGTAAGAAATAAATATATATAGAGAAATAATAATTTTATCCCTTAATGTTAAAATGTGGTCTAATGTAGATGTGATATAATATGTGATTGAAAAGCTCAGATGGTTGAAAATGAGTGAATAAAGATGTGCAAATAGCCAATAGATATATAATGAAAGATAATGAAATTAAAATGTGTTTAACGTAAAAGTTTGCAATTGAAAATAAAAGTAAATAAAGATGAATATTAGTCTTACCAATAAATATGTAAAATAAATACAATAAAAACAAGAAGAAAAAGATAATAAAAAACCCCTAATAAAGTGTAATATATTATATGATAGTCACCAATGTATGTGATAAAATAACAATTTACATATCATAAGTGGATATCAGTGTTAAGTATAAGAAAAATAATATAAGATATAAATATAATGATAGATATATAATATATGTATATGTATTGAATACATATATATAGTTTTAAATAGATGTTAGATCAAAAAAAATACATCAGATATAAATAGAGATCATAATATGGAGACAATTCATAAGTCTGATTTGTAAACAAAAAATGATAAAAGAATATGGCTATAATTAGTCATATAAACAGAATATCCAAATATAATAATAAATTAGACATAAACATAATATTGGAAACAAATCTTCAAGGAAGTATATACAATGAAGAATAAATATCTGAACTAATTCATAAATAAACCAATTGGATAAATTGAACAAAAATAGAATGGAAACTGTTACATAAGCATATTATTTATAAAAAGTGCTTCAATTCCCAATCAATATTAATGCCAGAGGGTTGCATTGTGTCTAAGCTGTACATCCAGAACATTTCCCTCCTATTCAACATGCCCAATCTATCACCTCCCCGAATTGGGGCATGTATATGATCAATACCTGAGAATGTGAAATTTTTAATGGTCCCCTTTGGGCAAATGGAAAAATGTCTCGAGACCGGGTGTGATTGGTCTTTTTTATTGATTGCACGGACATGTTCCATGATTCTGATTTTAAGGGGTCGTTTACTGCGACCCACATAGCCCTTCTCACACCCACATCTTAGAAGATATACAGTGTAACTAGAGTTACAATTGATGAAGGTGTGTATGGTGTGTTCTCTCTTGGGGTTTATGCAAATAACTTTTTTTCTTTTTTTCGCAAACTTGCATACCCCACAGTGTCCACATGGGAAAAACCCTTTGGGTATATTTTGTATCTTATTGTTGTTAATCCTAGAATCAAACAAGCTAGGAGAGAGGAATGTACCCAACGATTTGGCCTTTCTAAATACAAGTTTTGGTTTGTTAACAAGAACTGAAGTCAAATCATTGTCTAGTTTCAGGGTGTCCCAATGCTTATGGATAATAGATCGTATATGGTCTGACTGCCTGCTCTGTTGTGTAATAAACAATGGTGTTGTTGCCTCATCATGTTTTGATCTCTTTTTGGAGGAGAATAGAAGATCTCTTCTATCTAATGTTTTAACAATTGTATGAGCTTCAGTAATATCATGTCGATTATAACCTCTAGATAGAAATCTTGTGATAAGATCTTTGGATTGTACATCGAATGATTCCTCAGTAAAAACACCACCTTTTTAGTCGTGTGAATTGTCCCTTAAGGATGCCCTTTTAAGGGACTTAGAGTGGTTGCTGTCTGCTCTAAGGTAGGAATTACGTGCGTTTGGTTTCCTATAAATGTCACTTTGGATGCTACCCCGCATATCGACATACAGCATTAGGTCTAAATAATAAATGTGATTGATGTTCTCCTGATACGTGAAATGTAAATTGTGATCATTAATATTAAGTAAGTGAATGAATGTTTGTAGTGATGTGAAGTCACCATCCCAGATAAACAGAAGATCATCTATGTACCGTTTATAAAATTTAATCTGGTGCCGAAAAGAGTTTTTATCGCTAAAAATAAACTCAGACTCCCACAACCCCATAAAAAGATTTGCATATGAGGGTGCGAAAGAAGTGCCCATAGCGGTGCCCCGAGTTTGTAAATAAAATTGTGAATCAAAAGAAAAATAATTGTGCGTGAGTAAAAAAGTGATGGAATCTAATAGGAAAGTGCATAATGCTGGTGATAAGTGAGAAGATCTAAGAAAATGCTGTATGGCGAAAATGCCCTGATCATGTTTGATGATGTTATAAAGGGAGGTAACGTCCATAGTCACCCATCTATAACTCTCTCGCCATTGCACTCTATTGAGATCAAAGATTAACTGACTGGAGTCCTTCAAAAAAGATGGAAGTGACTGTACAATTGGTTGTAAATATGCGTCTATAAATCGAGAGAGCCCATCTCCCAAAGATCCAATGCTCGCCACAATGGGACGTCCCGGAGGGCTTGTGAGCGATTTATGGATCTTTGGGAGATGGTGAAAGATGGGGACTATGGGGTTAGGGGAGCACAGAAATTCAAATTCTTTTTTGCTTAATACATAAAGTTCTCTACCTAGGACCAGCAAATCATTCAATGCATGAGAGAAATTGGTGGTAGGATCCGACGATAGTTTGCAATATGCTTGATTGTCCGATAACTGTCTTAAGGCTTCCCTCAAGTCTATCCAGCGGCTTCTTGGTTTTTCTAATTATTACCGAAAGTTCATTTAAGACTTCACTACCGTCATTGCTCCGATCACTGCGCTCACCAAGAAAGGAGCCGACCCCTCAGCCTGGTCACCTGAGGCAGTTACGGCCTTCGAGACACTGAAATGCAGGTTTGTCTCCGCCCCCATCCTTCGGCATACAAACACCAGAATGTCTTTTACCTTGGCGTTGGACGCCTCGGATTGCAGGGCTGGTGCGGTATTATCTCAAAGACTTTCTCCCCAGGACAAACTCCACCCTTGCGTTTTTTTCTCGAAGAAATTTTCTCATGCCGAGAGAAATTATGATGTGGGCAATAGAGAGTTATTGGCCGTCAAGTTGGCTCTTCAGGAGTGGAGGCACCTTCTAGAGGGGTCTAAAGAACCTATCACGATCCTCACAGATCATAAGAACCTTCTTTATATTGAGAGTGCCCATCGCCTGGGGTCTCGCCAAGCCCATTGGTCATTGTTTTTCTCCAGGTTCAATTTTACCTTGTCCTATATCCCTGGAACCAAGAATATTAAGGCGGATGCACTCTCTAGACAGTTCTCCTCGGATGAGAAATCTGAAGAAACCCCCGAGACCATTCTTCCTTAGAAACAGATTATTCTGAGGCCAGAGTTATGTGTAGTATGAATAGCCCAGATAGCTTCAACTCGTTCCTGTTACAAGCACAACAAGTACTTTGTCTTTTCTTCACTTTATTTGGGAAAGCATAGATTCACAAAGGCACTTGTGGATGATGGTGTTGTGGGAGAATGTCTCTATGGTGAGTGTGCTTGATAGTGGGGAAAGGTGAAAAGGATGAGGCCTTGCCAGTAGAGAGAATAACAGAAGGTGCTCACTCAGCCAATGTAGAAGGTAAAAGGAAGTGAGAGGGAATCTGGGTAGCAGGATAGTCTGGGGACAGACCATCTGTGAGCAAGGCAGAGGGGGAGAGCAGATTAGCCATTCTGAAAGAAAGGCTGAGGTTGCTATAGCAACTCACTGACTATGGCTATGTAAACAACATGTGTATCAAAATGTTGCCTTTTACACATACAGCAAGCTGCTGGGACAGGGAAAATAACAGGCAGCTAACTAGGGAGATATGAATCCCATAAGCTGCAAAGGGAGACAGAGGAATATGGAATCTAGTTCCAGGACACTCCCCGTCTGGTATCTGGAGATACCACTATATTCCTGGAATATGTGGAACATATGTGCAATACAACAACATAACAATGCAAAATTCATGTCCATATAACGATGTGATACCGGCCGGTACCGCTAGCTTAAAGTCCTTTGGCCATTTCGGTAAGGGAGGCCAAGTGGATGCACAGCTCCAGGTCAGCTTGATGCACCACAATGTCTCTCAGAGTCCACAGAACTGGTAGTCAGTTCTTCCTTGTTATATCCGATTTAGTCATTAGGAGGATAATCTCTGTGATGGGTCTTAAAAAGGTTTTAACAATCCCACGTTGGGTCACGCGCACTTCTACCTTGCGGACCTTCTCATCTTCGCTTGGGATGATTTAGATAATAAGTCCCATGGGCCATTCATTTCTTGTCACCTGTTTGTCTTTCAACAGAACCACATCTCCTTCTTGGATATCTGGTTTAACAGTTTGCCATTTATGGCGTTCCTGGAGTGTGACCAGATATTCGCGTCTCCAGCGATCCCAAAATGTGTTGGCCAAGCGCTGCACCTGTCTCCACTGTCGTTTGTACATATCCTCAGAGTTGAAATCTTCAACTTGGGTGGGGTTGTTCCCTACTTTCTGGGTTAGGAGCATTGCTGGTGTCAAAATACTTGGCGATTCTGGATCCGTTGACACTGGAATCAAAGGCCTAGCATTAATTATCACTGATATTTCAGCCATAAATGTGATTAACACTTCGTGGGTGAGTCGAGTCAAATTAGTTTTCAGCATCATAGAGTCCAAAATACGCCGGACCACCCCGATCATGCGTTCCCATGCTCCACCCATGTGAGAGGAGTGAGGAGAGTTGAATGTCCACGTACACTCTTGGTCGCGCAGGTATCTCTGGATACTGTTGCCTCTATTATCTTTAGTGTTTATTTGTAATTCCTTACATGCTCCAACAAAATTGGTAACGCAATCGGAGCGTATTTGTTTAACTGGTCCTCTTACTGCAAAGAATCTTCTGAGGGCATTTATGAAGCTTGAAGCGTCCATAGATTCTATGATCTCGATGTGTATAGCTCGCGTACTCATGCAAGTGAAGAGTACCACCCATCATTTACTATTTGCTAGTCCGCCCCTCGTTCTACGTGAGATGACCATCCAGGGTCCAAATACATCGAGTCCTACACAGGTAAAAGGGGGTTCTGTATTAAGTCTGTCGATCGGAAAGTTTGCCATCCTTTGGTCTTGGCTTTTGCCTCGCAACATTTGGCACCTAACACATTTGTGGAGATTACTGGCCACGCACCTTTTCATGCCAACGACCCAAATGCCCGCCTCCCTAATAGCGCCTTCAGTGAAGTGTCGTCCCTGATGCATGACTTGTTCATGGTTGTAGCGCACAAACAAAGTAGCGATGTGAGGCCGACCAGGAATGATAAGAGGATTGCTTTCCTCCCTGCTCAGTTGAGACTGTTGAGTTGTTATGTTTAGTTTCGCTGCACCTTGCTGTTTCTGGCACTATGCCTTTAAGAAGTCTGGACGTTCTCCTAGAAGCAGTCCTTCTCTGAATGTCACGCTTGTGCTCTCCTCACAAGCGCAGGGAAAAAAGGGAAGGACCCGTTAGCGAGGTGGGGAGGCCGCAGGGGATACGAAGGGAGTAAGTTGCTGCGCAGCTGGGGATCGGCGCACGTAGTCACGTGACCGCGCCACGCGCATGAGAATGCGCGACGAGTCCGGAGGTGCGGAGCCAAGCTCAGAGACACGACTGATCCAGCTGCATGTGCGCGCATGCTCTGACAGCAGAGCGGGAGTGCGAGCTTTCTCAGGCACCAACGCGGGGGTTGCTGGGAAGCCAACGCTTCAGCACAGGAGTCTGGAAACGGAAACCAGGAACATGGTACAGGAACATGGGCATAGAGTCCAGAGCACAAGGTAACATCCAGAGAAGGACTGCTTCTAGGACAACGTCCAGACTTCTTAAAGGCATAGTGCCAGAAACAGCAAGGTGCAGCGAAACTAAACATAACATAAGAGTTCTTAGTCTAATCCATTGTCCAAGGAATTATAAGCCTGCTACCACATCAAGGTGAACCCTACTAAGCAGGTACCTACACTACCCGATGGTAAACTAACCTTAGTAGTATATGAGTGACTGTCCCAGTCTTCCGGAATCCAAAAGGAGAGTAAAGATCCCAAGGAGGTCCAGGCAGGAACAGTTGTGATGGGTACTAGCAGGCACCAGGGCTGGTAGCAAAAGACTAAATGCAAAGAGAAAGTCAAAGAGAGGCTTACTTCCTGTCAGGAGGAAGAGGGCAGGGTTTGCTAGAAAGCAAGATGGCGTTGCTTGCTTCAGAATCCTTAAAGACACAGGATCTTGACTCGCAGCTAGAGGGCGGCGATCAGAAGTAAACAGGTAAGGAAGGGACACGCCGCAGGGGGCGTGTTCCGCACATCGTTACAGTACCCCCCTCTTAAGGATCGAACTCCGAGCAATCCAAGAAACTTAGGGGCAGCGATGCATAGGAAGGTAGACTCGCAGCTAGAGGGCAGCGCCCGCCACACAGAGAATCAACAGGGAATCTTGACTCGCAGCTAGAGGGTGGCGCATGCCATACAGAGAGACATCAGAGAAACTAGGCATGGGTAGAGAATACGCCACAAGCGGGTGTGAAGTTGACTCGCAGCTGGAGGGCGGCGCACGCTGTCACGTGTACGCGCCACGCGTGAGAGAATGCGTGACGCGACCGGGGGTGGCCAGGCTCCATGGTACGAGTAGGGAACCGCAGGTGCGTGCATGCTCTATAAGGAGAGTGGGAACTGAGATGCGGCAGGTAAGGAGGGAGCACGCCGCAGGGGGCGTGTTCCCTTATTCCTTACAAACAGTTTCCTTTGCCCTTGTAACTTCCTCCATAAGTCGCAACTCTTTGCAGATGTGCCAGCAGTGGCAGACGGTTGTTTTACCATCTGGTGTCTGGCGGAAGGAGAAAGCTATATGCCTGAGATGAGCTTCTGCTCACAGGAGGGCTGTCCACCTTGAGAAGCGATGGAATCGACGTGATCCGAATGCGTTTCTGTACAGTACATTTGTGAGTAACACGGATACTTGAGGCCTTATCTCCGTATCCTCTTCGGGATCTACGAGTTCAAAGTCGCCAACTGGGGTTGATGGCGTTTCCGCGGGCTGCATAAGAAATGTGGGTCCTGTGAGCCACAACGTATTCTGCAGTTGCGCTGAGGGTACTGATCTTGTGGCTTGGTCTGCATGATTTTGGTCTGTGGGCACATGGTGCCATTGTTCTGATCGGGTTGACTTCCTGATTCTTTCTACGCGGTTGGCCACGTATACGTAGAGTCTTCTTTTTGTGTTACATATGTAACCTAGTACCACCTTGCTATCTGTGTAGAATTTGACAGCATCTGGTTTGCAGTCCATCTTGTTTTCGATGAGTTCTGCCAGTTCTACCGCTAACACTGTGCCACATAGCTCGAGTCTGGGTATGGTGTGGTCGGGTTGTTGCACCAGCTTAGCCTTGCCAGAGGATGAACCTGATATGGTAACTTCCACCCACGTCCGTGGTTTTTAGGTAGGCCACTGCTGCTATGGCCTTTGTGGAGGCATCTGAGAACACGCAAAGCTCCTTGCTGTGTGCAGCGGTGAGAGATATGGGCGAGTAGAGGCGTGGGATCTGAAGTTGCTCAAGGGTCTTCAAGGAATACTTCCACATTTCCCACTCTTTCCGTTTTTCTGGAGGTAGTGGGGTGTCCCAGTCCTGCTTCTCGAAGGACATTTCTCTGAGAAAAGACTTCCCTTGTATAGTGACAGGAGCTACGAATCCTAGCGGATCGTAAAGACTGTTAACAATGGACAGGACTCTGCGTCGTGTGTAGGGTTTTTCCTCGATGGCTACCTGGAACGTAAACGTATCTGTTTTAAGATTCCAGCTTATCCCCAGGCTCCGCTGTATGGGAGGCTTGTCGGTCCCCAGATCCAAATTCTTGAGATCGTTTGCGTGATCATCCGCGTGGAACGTCTTCATCACTATGGCACTATTGGAAGCTATTTTGTGCAATCTTAGGTTGGCGTTTGCTAACATCTTTTGTGTCCTTTTGAGTAGGTCTATGGCTTCTTCTTTGGTGGGGACTGATTTCAATCCGTCGTCCACATAGAAGTCTCTTTCGACGAAGCTCCTCGCGTATTTCCCGAACTCTGCTTCTCCGTCTTGAGCCGTTCTTCTGAGGCCGTAGGCAGCCACCGCAGATGATGGGCTGTTAACGAAGACATGTATTTTCATGCGGTACTCCATGATTTCTTTATCTTCCATTGATGGCGCCTGTTTGTCATCGTCCTTTGTTGTCTGGAACGCTGTACACCCTAGGTCATCAGTGTATTTGTTTGTCACAAGCGCGTCTCCATATTTCTTTTTTTGTCTCAAGCTTCTCATGGACCTGGAAGTGGTTCGGACAGGGTTTGAAGTGGGCTACACGACCGTTCTCCAACAAGTTTGTTCGTAGGGCGTCTACGTTGTCGGGTCCGCGTATCCTGTCTATGCATACTTCTCCCACTACCACCCATCCTAGATCGAGCCTTTGAGCGCTTGGGGCGTTGTGGTCCCTTTTTCGCTGTTCGCGGATCTTGTGTGCTCTCATGATGTCACTGCCAAGTAGCAGCATGATCTGGGCACCTTCGTCTAGTGGTGGGATTCGATCAGCAATAGCTTTGAGATGGGGGTTGTGTCGCGCCACGTCTGGTGTGGGGATTTCGCTCCTATCTTCTGCCATGTGATTGCACTCGATGAGTGTGGGAAGGGGCATTTTCACTTTGCCGTCTATTGAGCATATGATGTAGCCATTCACTCTCCTCCCTGTAGTTTCCATTCGCCCTGCGCACGTTCTGAGAGTGTAAGGAGAGGCGCTGTCTTGTATGAACATGTCGAAGAATTCTGACCTGACCAGCGACCGGTTGCTCTGGTCGTCGATGATAGCATACATCCTTTTAGCTCTTTGGGGTTGTCCCTCTGGGTGCACTGCTAGAAGACATATTTTAGAGCAAGATCTACCGTCGCTTCTTTCCCCACATACCTTTAGACGCTACTGACGTCGTGGGGTGTGTATCTCCCTCTTCTTCCTCCCCGCCCTGCTTTGTCGTAGGGTTAGGGGCCTTTCTAGATCTGGGCTTCATAGTCTCTGGGTGTAAAGCGGCTATGTGCCTGTCGCTATTGCACTCTGTGCATTTCATAGCTTCTTTGCAGTCCTTGAATAGATGAGCTGTGGAAGCACAACATTTGAAACAAGCTCCCCATTCCCTGAGTAAGTTCTTTCGCTACTCTATGGGCTTCATTCTGAATCTGATACACATGTTAAGCGGATGCAGCCTTTTGTGTATAGGACATTCTTTGTTAAGGTCCCTTGGTTTCTTGTTCCTGACGGCCGCCTGGTAGGGATTCGCGTGGGTCGTAGGGGACACGTCCGTCCTGTGGACCGAGATGGGTGTTCTGGCATCCTTGTATCTCGCTGCTGACCTTTCATTCCTCGGGTGGCTGGCACTGGATGTGGTCTGCGTACCTAAGATGAAGCTGGGGTCATTTCTCGTCCTTGCTGCTTCGCGAATTAAGCTTAAGAAGACTGAAAATGGGGGGTAGGCGACTTGCTTCTCCCTTTTGTATTTGGAGCCTTGTGAAATCCACCTTTCTTGGAGGTTGAAGGGTAGCTTCTCCAAGATGGGTCTCACTCCACGAGCTGAGTCTAGGACGTTGAGAACTGTTAAGGAATGGTCTTTTCTTGCAAACTCCAGCTCTTGCAGCAGGTCCCCGAGTTCTCGTAACTTCGAGTAGTCTCAAGCTGTGATCTTGGGAAAGCTGTCGACTCTTTTGAAGAGCGAATCCTCGACTGCTTCGGGGCTACCGTAGCACTCTTCTAGCCTTTACCATACTAGGTCAAGACCTACTTGGGGGTGGTTCGCATTTGCTGCCCCGAGTCTTTTCGCGTGTTCCATGGATTCTTTTCCCAGCCATTTGGCTAGCAGTCGGAGTTCTTCCCTAGCTGAGACGCCTAGGCTCTTGATTGCGTCCTTGAATGCGAACTTCCACATACGGTAGTTCTCGGGACAGTCGTCAAAGTTGGTAAGTCCTGTTTGCACCAGGTCACAACGAATCATGTACTTGGCCATGTCTGTCAGGCCTGAGGCATCGGCGTGTTGGTCACGTTCTGAAGTAGTTGCTGGGAGGGTCCATGCGGTCGCCTCTTTCTTGACGTGATGACTGCTGGTCAGTGTGAGCGGTTGTGTTTTCCCATGTGGGTGTACCTGGATTGCAATCCTGTTGTAGTGCATCGTGTGCGCGCTGGCGTGTGGATCACTGTTGCGGCTGTGGCTGTCCCAGGTAGCATGTACCCTTAAAGGAACAGCATCTTCTCCACGCAAGTCTTCGGTGTTTGTGGTATCGCTCCCGTCATGTTGAGATGGTGCGCTGGTGTTTACACTGAAGAGGCTCCTTACGTAGTCTTCAGTGCGTTGGGCTGGATCCTCTGAGGCTATCCGTCTGAACGGTTGCTCCCCACCATCCTATTGCGTGGCTGCTTCTAAGACTTCGGCTTGGGCTATGGCGGCAGCAGCTTCCCTTTCTTGATTTAGGGCCTCTAGGTTAACGTCCACCTGTGTTTTTTTCCATGCAGCGGTGGCATTGGCTGCAGTGGCGGTGGCAGCAGCGGTGGCAGTGGCTGCAGCGGCGGTGGCAGCGGCTGTCTGCTCCTCCTCTTCTATGCGAGCCCCTTCTAGTTTCATGGCTGCCTCTTTCTGAGCGTATGTGGCCCTGGCATGTGCGGCCTCTTGGTGGTGTTTGAACTTGCGCTAGACACGTGAGATCGCACTGATCTTGCTAACCTTGACGAGTGTCTGGATGTGCTGGAGCGCTGCGATGCAGTCTCAAGGAGAAGCTCTTTTGTCTCGCTTTGGGTGTCTGTGATGGTGGTCTGCACGAAGCCATCGCGCTCCAGGTCGGTTGCCTCCTGCTGGTCACGTTCGCTGAGGCTTTCTTCCGTGTTGATTCTTTTCAGGTAGGCGAGATATGTTTGTGACAGCATTTGGTAGCGTTTGTGACTTGACCTTAATTGTGCTATTGCTTGCCTAATCTGTCTCTCCTGATCGCTAGTACTTGCAAGGTTACATATTTCATGACCAGTGTCCTTCCAGGCCTTCTCTAACTTTTCGCGGTGTGCGTCAATGTCAGTTTCGTACTTTTCGTGGGCCTTTTGTGTCAGTGTGACTGTCCGTTTAGGCCTTGCGTCTTCCTGCGCCTGTTGCAGTTGCGCAGCGGTCTCTGTGTCTGAGTGGTCACTCTCCTGCGTGATGTCTGGTGAGGCTCTGAGTTCTGCCATGCTTTAGGTGTGTGTAGGCCTTAAGCCAGTGCGTGTGGCGTGCGGTCTTTTACCTGTGTCAGCGATGGGCGACTGACTCAGATGATACCGAGCGGTGTCCTGCAGCGTTCAGCGTAGGGGTAGCTGTACTCACAGGTGTCCAGTGGCTCTGACCCGTGTCCTGGTGGGTGTCCGGTGGCATGGCCCTTGGTGGCGCTAACCGGGGGATGCGTGCAGGGGTAGGGGAGATGGTAGCTCCTCACTACGGAGCTGGGCAGAGGGTGAACTCAAACAGAAAAAGGCAGTCAAAGCTCTGTGTGCTATGATCTGTCTGTCTGCAAAGCTGCTGTCTTGTGTGCAAAGTTGTTAGCTGGCTGTGTGCAGTGTAAGCTGATAGCTATACTGCTGCAGGCTGTGTGCAGGGCAAGCTGATTGTTGATAGTAAGGCTGCTGCTTGTCAGTCTGCAGAGACTGCTCTGTGTTAGCATAAAGTCTTTGAGTAGCAGCCCCTGTATGTGTCTGTAAGGCACACGGCCCTCCTTTTCACTATTCTGGGGCCAGAGTCATGTGTAGTATTAATAGCCCAGATAGCTTCAACTCGTTCCTGTTACAAGCACAACAAGTACCTTGTCTTTTCTTCACTTTATTGGGGAAAGCATAGATTCACAAAGGCACTTGTGGATGATGGTGTTGTGGGAGAATGTCTCTATGGTGAGTGCGCTTGATAGTGGGGAAAGGTGAAAAGGTAGAAGGTAAAAGGAAGTGAGAGGGAATCTGGGTAGCAGGATAGTCTGGGGACAGACCATCTGTGAGCAAGGCAGAGGGGGAGAGCAGACTAGCCCATTCTGAAAGAAAGGCTGAGGTTGCTATAGCAACTCACTGACTATGGCTATGTAAACAACATGTGTATCAAAATGTTGCCCTTTACACATGCAGCAAGCTGCTGGGACAGGGAAAATAACAGGCAGCTAACTAGGGAGAAATGAATCCCATAAGCTGCAAAGGGAGACAGAGGAATATGGAATCTAGTTCCAGGACACTGATCCTCGCGGCCGCTTCTTTCAAAAGTCTTGACAAGATCATCAAAGCTCAAGAGCATTCTCCTAGAGGTCTAGAGGTACCGGATGGCAAACTATATGCGGATCCCAAGTTCATACTGGAGATCCTGGAATGGGGGCATACTTCTCGTTCTGCGGCATGAACACCATCCTAGTGGTAGTTGTCCTGGAACTGGAATCAGAGTTCTGTTCCCTTTACCTTTTTGCAGCTCTGCCTGCTGGTCCTTTATGTTGTAATACTTTCCCTGCAGTTATTATTCCCTGTGCAGGCGATTTGGATACATTCGTTTCTTTATCTACTAGCCTCCTGCAACGGTTGCCACGACTACCCCTGTTATTCCCCTGGCATAGTGTTCTGTTCCACTCACCCTTGCCTGTATTCACAGTTTCCTTAGCCCAGGCTCTGTTCCTGTAAGGAGCCTTCATTTTGCTTTCTTTTCACCTCAGCAGGCTAGCAGGCACTAAGGAAATGGAGGCAACTACCCCAGAAGCCTGGTCCTGTGTCCCCAACATCAACGCGGGCAGCTCAGGCCCTCCTGTTACTGGCAGGTACGCACCACCACAGCACATGTAGCCAGCCCTCACTACACCCTAGATATGGCATCTGTGTCTGGGGGGGAGGGGATATGGGTTACAATTGTAACCCAGCCCAATATCAGAACAGGTTTGATACTGATAGTTCATCACATCCTGCATGTGACCCAATCAGTATCCTTCCCTCAAGCTGGCACTTTCTGGCTGTTGCTATGGCCCGCACTTGAATACCTACAAATGTATCCAAGGCTGCAAAAAGCATACAGAGCCTTAGAGAAGGAATTAACCCATCCACTACCTGCACCTAACAGGTCTTACACTGGTAGGACCCAGGAAAAAGCTTGGCAGTCGGGAGGCTATGATACAAGAGCAATGCTCAAAAAACAGGCCATTTAAAGGGCCCGGCGATTTTTTTTATGAATGCTTATACAGTAGCATGAGCCCCTGAGGGTCATTAGCCCTATATATTTCCTTCTCATTTTACACTTTTCATGTACTTATCAAAGCCGTAGCATATTACAGCATTTTAAAGCTGCAGTTCAGTCTTTTTTTTGTTTGTTTTTTTAATTTATTTTTTTACTTCAATAGTTTCATGTGGGCAATCTCTAATTACCTAAAGAACTGCATAGCTGCCGGTCAATTCGTTCTCCGTCTATTGATTGGCAAAGTTTGGCGACATCTTTAAATATGGGGAATGTAAATCGTTGCTATAGGAACAAGCATGCTTGTTAAAATAGAATACAAGAAAATTGGTCTTTCAAAGTAGTTTTTTTTTAAAACAGAAAATGCTAAAAGTATTTTTTCTTACTACAGAACTGATTTATTTAAAAAAATACACATGCAGGATATTGCCTGAACTGCAGCTTTAACGCAGTATCTTTTTTATTATTTTACTGAATATTTTGTGCTTGTGAGAAAAGCAACTAAAACGACATAAATCTCGGTAACAAGCCAAAGTCCTCCTGCACAAATGAAATATATTATATCATAAATGATAGTGAGCCTTTAAATATCTAATTTATCTTCATTCATCCCTTTCTGATCTGGATAAAGTACTTGCTTAACCAGATGTCAGTGGTGATATCACTAAGATAGATATAAATACACTATTTCTGTGTTCATGAATCTTGTGTAGAAACATTACAGAAAGGCTGTTTCCCTAGCAACGTTTTTACAGCCGTATTAAAAAAAATTCTCTGCCATGTGATGTTTTTGACAATTTTTATATTCATTTCCTCCAATTGCCACAACTATTATTCTGAAGACATAAAAACAATGCAGGACAAGCAACATTTACACGGTACCAATAATTATACACATTACAGAAATAAACTAATTGGGCCTCTCTCATCTACATGTGCTCATTACAATTACTTGGTAACATAGGTGCCGTGTGAACGGGAAAGGAATACATGGGTTTTCCTCTCAAATTATTAAAAAAAAACTGATTTGATCAATTGCTAACACTAACTAGTAAAATATTCAGACAAAATAACTAATCAGTTAATCATGTATCATTCTTTCCTGGAAAAGTGTTGTTCATTGACAATGTAGGGGTAGATCCACAAAGCTCAGTTAAATCCGAGCCACTAACATAAAGTAACCTAAATAGGTAAGAGGACTTCCCTGAATTTAACAGAGATCCACAAAGCTAAATATATACAGAAACAACCTCCTCAAGGGCCATCATTTGCAAATGGCTAACGAAGCGTGGCGTAACCTCCCTGCCAGGAGCACTGACCCTTATAACTGACTCCTCATTCTAAAAATTAGAATGATGGACTTTAAATTGTTTGGAAATGGCCTTATAACCCTTCCCAGATTGATGGGCAGCAACAATTGCTTCTCTAAGATCATTGCTGATGTATTTCCTCCTTGGCATTGTGTTAACACACACTAGAATGCTCCAGACCTGCAAACTGCTAAAACTTCAGCTTTTATAGAGGTGGTCACACTTGCTGATGATCAATTAATCAAGGGCATTTGATTAGCAGCACCTGTCTGCTACTTAGCATCTTAATTCCTGTGGAAGCAGTAAGGGCGTACTTAGTTTTTCACACATGGCTTCTCCATGTTGGCTTTATTTTTGCTAAATAAATCATGACACAGTGTAATATGTCATGTGTTGTTGTTCATCTGAGGTTGTATTTACCTAATTTTAAGACCTGCTAAGGAACAGATGATTGTTATTATGTCCTGGTATGTAAAACCATAGAATTCAAAGAGGGTGTACTTTCTTTTTCACACCACTGTACATGTAAAGTTAAAGTGATCCCTGCTTTTCCACTTTCCATGTTCCCTTTACCCCAGACTTATGAAGCTTGCTGTGTGTAAGTTTTAGGTGGGATATTTGGGTAAGAATGTTATTAGTTTGTTTGCAGGAGTTCGGGGTCCGGAGCTACCGGTAGTATCTTCATTCTACCTGGCGTAAAGGCACTATTTGTCCGTACTCGAGTAGAATTACACCGGGGCTGTCCAGCATCCTCCAGACTCCTGAGTTTTGAGCCCCAATATCCCAGTCCTTTGTCCCTTACAGTCATGAGTCTCCCAAGGTCCAACATGTATTAAAGTATATTTCATTAGGTTTGATACATTTCTTATTAGGCTCTATGCAGCTTGCCTGGGCAACCAGTTACGGTGACAGCACGTCTACACAGGGTCCGTAGTTTAAGGAGAGAGGATGTCCAGAGGTGTGAACACATTTGGTGGAGTGAGGAATGGGCGAATGGCCAGGTTCGGAATACAAAGGACACCCTACGAGGACACTTTTTGTAGTTTCCAGACTTGGTGGAGCTGACACTGCAGGTGGCAATGAGTTAGCCAGGAAGGATGCAGCCATAGAGTCTGCTCTCCCTTTGGCTAAAATCATATTTCCCGTGCACCGGGCTTTTCGAGCCTGCTGGGCCACCTAGTCCTCTGACGTCAGCCAGGGTCATGCCCATCTTTCTATTGGCTGTTGGGGAGGAATTCCCATGCTACGATTGGCTGCTCCTTCCCCCTCCGTTCTGGGTATAGTCCAGTGGAGTGTATGTCAGGTGCTGACCAAGAGAGGGAGCAAGGCCATGCAAGCCAACCAATGAGGTGAGTCGATGAAGCTACGGCAGGCTTTTCAAAGTTGCTCTGTTCAAAATAACAGAGCGACCAGCTTCGTTTGGAAGCTTGAAAAGTTTGCCTCGCAGAAACTAAGGGGTTCATGCAGTAAGCAGCGTAAAGGCAATTCTCGCCACTTTCCCGCCTAAAAAGCCTATCCGTATTCAGTAACGGGCGAGAAAGTGGCGAGATTCAACAAAACCGCCAGTTTGGCTGGTGGTTTGTTTTTTTTCGCCGGTGGCAGGGCGAGAAGGCACTTTCCGCCTAAAAATCCAACTTTTTCCGCCACGCTGTATTCTAGTAGAGGCGAGTAGCTAAGCGGAGCTATTCGCCTCTCTAGAATACCGTTTTGCTGGCGGATCAGCCACGCAAGAAAAAGATGGCAAGTTGTTGCTCAGAGGCAGCGGATGAGTGGCGGATCGGCACTTAGAAAAAATTCAGGCCTTTTTCCTGGCTGGGATTGATGCCGGGGGTCTCCGGAGCTGATACCATTAATATCAGCACCGGACCCCCCCGGCATGCATCCGAGGCAGGAAAAATGCATTTAAAGCCCACTTCATTACCTTAGCGGTTAACCGCTATGGTAATGAAGCAGCATTAATGTATTTTAATAATATTGTGCGGGAGCAGGGGGCCCCCTGAGCTGAACCGCATTTATTTGTGGCTCAGAGACCCCCTGCTTCCCGAGTTACAGGCCCCGGTTTGGGGCATCGGTTACAGTGTGGAAGCCATGTTTATTGCGGGCACGTAGCGTATGGGACGCTATAAACATGGCGGCGACACTGCCCATCCGATCACACATACCGGCGCCTGTAACTCGGGAAGCAGGGGGTCCCTGGTCCACAAAGTGATGCGGTTCAGCTCGGGGGACCCCCTGCTCACTGTACAGTATTATTAAATAAATATTAATGCTTCTTCGCTACCATAGCAGATACCCTGTAAGGTAAGGAACAAGTCTTTATTGATATGTGTGTTTTACTCATAGTGTAGATGTGCAGAGGGTCTCCGGAGCTCAAGCGCTTTTGTTTAAGGTCTGGGGACCCCCTGCCTCCCGAAATACAGACCTCTTTATGGGGTGCCGGTATCCCTCTGCTTTGTTTACATTCCGCAGTCACGTGATCGGGACCTTTAAATGCAGAGGGATACTGGCACCTCATAAAGGGGTCTGTATCTTGGGAAGCAGGGGGTCCCCCGACCTGAAACCAATGCGGTTCAGCTCCGGAGACCCCCTGCACATGTACACTATGAATAAAAGTTGTTTTAAAAATAATTTTTATTGTGCTGATGTTTGCGCCAAGAGAGCAGCGGATCTCTCTCGGCAGGGGACGGCTTCTTGGCAGTTTCTCGCCAGGCAGCCGTCCCGCCACCGGTTACATGCTATTTCATCAAATGGTGGTGGCTAATTCATTCGCCAGGTATTCGCCCCTTACAGCATACAGCCAGTTTAACACGCCAAAAACATGGCTAATTGCTAAACTGGCTAATGCATTTTTTCGCTGCTTACTGCATGATACCCTAAGTCCCATCCTTTGTGCCCAAGTTCTCAAAATTTAACGGAGCGGTCGTGGCTACTAATTGAAGTCGAAAAGAAGACCAGGAGAACTGGGCGTATATCCCGGTCAGGGTAAGCTCATCCAAGCGGGCGCCCGACACCTAGGAAAGACTAGATTTTTCCCCAGACCCCCAGTAAGTGTATTTTTTGTATTACTTCTTGTTGTACGTGGGTTTACCAAAATAAAAGCAATTTTTTTTTACTATCTTGTTCTGTCTAATGAATGATCCCGGTAATATATAAATGGTGTAAAAAGTACCTGATCTCCCATGACAGGCTTTTTTTCTGGTGGCAGAGGAGGGATCATTTGGCTTTGGACTATAAATTCCTGTGGGGGTTTATAGTACAAAGATGAGCTCATAGATTGTGAGCTCCCAAAACAAGTAGTACACGTACGCACGATTTACACAGAGCAGGAGAGACTACACTGTTCTTTGTCACTGAAATTTAGTGCCAAAAGGTGAAGATGGAGTGTCTATCATGGAGTGAAGTTTGTTGGTTACAGGTACCTTGGCAAGATAGGTGGTTCGAGGAGAAGAATTGGAGGGGCACCGGGCTGGTAAGGCTGAGTGCACTCCTATGGTAGTGGTCGTGGCTACTATATGCGGGGCAGTGGACCACTGAAACCGGTGCTACTCTGGTATATACATTGGCAGAGCTGTTGGCCGTTTTAGGTCCCGGTGCAACCACGGATCAGGTGGCACAGCTTGCCCATTTCACTGATGGTCTAGTGCGACCAGCTCCTGGTCATTGGGGCAGAGGATCCAGCACTCTACAGGTGTACCGGCGGATACAGTGCCAACAGTAGCTGCCCCTGTATGGAACCCCAATCTAGGGAGCAGCAGGCGCGAACCAGGGGAGTTACTGAGGAGAACCGCAGCACTGAAGGCAGTGTTGTTGCCCACAAGGGAAACTTTATGCAGGCGGAGGATGGTGCCAGCCCGGTGCCGTGCCTCGTGGCCACCAAGATGGTGACCAGCTGAGAGAAGGGTTCCCCACTGCAGTCCCAGGGAACCCCCAATCAAGTAACTCCAGTCTGGGGCAACGTTCCCCAGCTATAGGGAGGACGACCAATGAGGTGCTGTCCCTAGAGATGGAGTCGCCAGCAGCCGTGCAGCATCTCCAGGAGAAGATCCTGTCAGCGATCCCTACTGCCGATGTCAGCGGTGCCACTATGGAGCTCCTCGTCCGACAGCAGTGTGTGGCCAGCGGGCAGGAGCACCAACCGGTCCACAAAGATTTCTTTGTTCACTCATGGTTCCCACGTAATCACCAGGGATCTACTGGGGGACCAAGGTACCTCTGTGGCAGCCTGATACAGTCTGCCCAGGGCACCGATACCCACAGATTGGGATGCCGATGAAGTCACCTGAAGGGGATGCTTTTGTGACCCAGTCACAGAGAGCCACAGTTGGGCATTCTGCACCATCGCCCACCAAGGTGGTTTTTGCTCCCCAGCTTTTGGAGCCCACCCCACCCCACAGATCACTGCTTCCTTGCATTTGGAACCCACACGCCTGGATTTCCCAGAGGGGACAAGGCAGGTAAGCCAGACCATGCCTGACCCATGTCCCTATATGTATTTTGTTCCCCATTGTGACCGCTTTTCTGACTGTGTGAAAGACAGGGAACTATCGGAACTCAGTGAGTTATACCAGGACGTGGTGCAGGGAGATGCCTATCTGCCTGCGGACCCGGTTATGCATTCTATCTTGGTCTCAGCCCAAGGGGCTTCAACTAGTTCAGGGACAGGAAGGGACAAGTTAGTGGTTCCTTGGAGGTTTAGGGAAGGCTCTGTGGAGCAGGAGGAGACATATACCCAGCTCATAGCACCCCTGTGGGAATGGAAGCGAGAGATGCTAGGGAGACAGAGTGTCCCTGATATGGATGAGCCAATTGGGACCAAATGTGCTTATCGCCCGGTAGCCATACCTTTTGGAAATTTGGGCCAGTGTCGTTAACCAAACTCGTTAACTTTTCCATCTGGCATATAAACCAAATTCGATTGCGAATTTTTTCAATAGAAGGGATCGCGTTCTGTTTCCACAACGCTACGGTCTTGCACCTCATCGCTGTAGCAAAATGAGCTATCAACTTGTTATTTGCTCGGGATACGTCCTTTGTTGGTCTGTTAAGCAGGAACAGCCACGGATCTAGTTTAATTTCGAGGCCCAAAATCCTCTGTAGCCAATCTCTGATTTGTTCCCATAGAGGGGCTATGCGAGGGCAGGACCACAGCATGTGTAACAGATCTCCTCTTTCCCCGCATTGCCTAGGGCAGAGCGGGGAGTATCCTGGGATAAATTTAGCTAATTTGGCCGGGTTGAGGTACCATCTCATTAACACCTTATATGATTTCTCCTTTAATATGGTACAGACTGAGCTTCTGCCCGCCGCGTTAAAGATCTCCGTCCAGTCATCATCCTCTAATGTCTCCTCAAGATCCGATTCCCATTAAGTCATGAAGCTAAGTTTTTGTCCGTTGTCCCTACCTGAACCTACCACATCTTTGTATAACTCAAATATGAGTCCCTTTGTGTTCGAGCCTCGGGCACAGAGCTTTTCAAAATTTGTTAGTGGTGGTCTAATTGTGTGTTTTGTATAAAATGCTCGGACCTGGAGGTACCTAAAAAATTCTGTGTTAGGGATGTCCTTGTCTGACTTAATTAGCTCAAATGTTTGAATAGTGTTTCTGCCCTCCAGGTCTTTCAGCCTCGTGATCCCCCGACTATGCCATATTCTAAAACTTTTGCTGCCCAGCCCTGGAGCAAAATCTGGGTTGCCATACAACGGGGCCATCAATTAATTTCTTGAGGTCAATGAGCATCGAAATTTAGAGGCCTCCCACACCGCTAATGAATTCAACATAGAGGGAAATGGTTTACGCAACGCGGCGAGACCAGATTTAGGATACCAGATTAAGTTGTGCAGCTCTAGGGGAGCGCACATCTCGCTTTCCAATGCCACCCATCTTCTCGAATTTGGGTCTGAGTGCCATTGTACAATTGGGCACAGCTGGGCTGCCTTATAGTAAGCCATCAAGAAGGGCACCGCCAAGCCACAATTCTCCTTAGGTCTTTGCAAAATCTTTGCTTTAATCCGTGGTTTCTTATTTTTCCAAATAAATTTGAAGAAGGTAGAGGAAAAGCGGCGGTGCATCTGCTGCTGCTGAAGATGAATTGTAACCACAAAACTGCAAACTACAAGATACTAGGTGCAAAAATTTATTCTAGGCATATTAAAAACAGCCAAAAGGTCACTCTGACGCGTTTCACGTGGTATGCCACACTTTATCAAAGAGGTTCCTTAGTCGTGGGTATAAAATGAAGACACTTAACCATGCCTATCACAGAGCATTACTTAGTGATAGAGACATTCTCCTGTCCACCAATACACCTAAAAGTAAGGATAATATCATAAGATGCATTGGTACCTACAATAAAAGATGGTGGGTGATAAAAAGAATCTTTGCCCGACATTGGCACCTTCTTCTATCTGATGGTGATTTGGTTAAATCTATTGGACCCAGACCTAATATCACCAGTAGGAGATCGAAAAACCTACGTGACAAACTCGTACATAGCCATTATCAGCGTGCCCGTGTAGAGACTTGGCTGAGCCAGATTAAGGGGATGTATCGGTGTCAGGGTTGCAAGGCATGCAAATTTGCAATTACAACAAAGACGTTTCAAAACCATGACAACACACAACACTTAAGTGTCGACAGTTTTATTAATTGTAGAACAACTAACGTCGTTTACCTTCTTATTTGTAAATGTGGGAAAAGGTATGTGGGCAAGACCACAAGGCAATTGCGTAGATGTATACTCAAACATATTAATTCCATTAAACACGCTGCAGAAACACCAGTAGCCACACACGTCACGCATTACCATAATGGAGATGTTAACAGCCTCACGTTTATGGGCATCTATCAACTTAGGTGCCCAGTAAGGGGCGGAAATGTAGATCAGTTGTTACTACGTATTGAGGCTGAGTGGATTTATAAACTGAAGACCAGGAGTCCTTATGGACTCAACGAAGGATTCACATTCACTCCCTTCATCTGATCTCCATGATTGCTAACTGTCTTGCCCACTCCATCCCGAACCACCCATTCATGCTGTCACCAGTACCCTTTACTACCCTTATATGACACTTATTTTTCACTGATGCACATCTCTGCTGACCTATCCGAGAGTAGTTCTGCCACAGGGCTTGGATATTACAACCATGATATTGTTATATACTATTATATTGCTTCAATTTTATTGAGAATCATTGACTATATTACCCTTAAGATGAACCCATTTTCATTATGTTATGGGTTTATTGATATGTGTAACAACCAATCACACAACATATATTATGATAACTAGTGATATTATATCAGTTGTGTGTTTAATATTTTGCGTTTATTTCATTTCTTGTCACTGTATTTGAGACATGATTTCATTGGAGGGGCTAATGCTGCATCCATCATCACCTTCATTTATATTTATTTTATTTTTTGCTGCTCTTGGCAACAATATACATTGAGGGCAATGGGACATTGTTTATGGCATTTAACTTTTATATTACTTTGGGCATGCGCAATAACAGCAAAGATATGTGGGGTAATAATTTATGTTTACTTACACATGCGCAATAATAACATAGAGATGTGGAAGGATAAGTATGTCAACTCACACATGCACAATGCAGCCCAAGGGAGTCAGATATATTATGTTATTACAAGCATGCGCTTTGACACGGACTCACTGGCTGTAAAAGCCAACAGTTCTGTCATGCGCATAGACAATTGGGGCTGTTTTCGAGCATGCGCAGGGCTAGTAATGTTCGCAAAGTAGTGTATCACTCTGCGAATGCGCAGGAACATCCCGCGATCGGCGCCGCTCTTTGCTGATCTATCTATTTTTTAGCCAGAATGTCTGTTCTACGGTCCCAGCACCAACATGATCCTGTTTATTTTTGTCACCAGCAGGTTAATGCAGGTAATCTTTTGTGATTTATGCAGCTAACGCAGGCGCTTTCTACGCATGCGCTATAGCGATGAGTTTGCCGGGCGCCATGACGACCTGAGCATTTAAATAGCTTCCGCTTCCCCTCCCATGCAAAATTGTCCCTGACGAAGCTCCATAGTAGGAGGGAAACGCGCGTTGGACGCGTTATCATGTCACTAGCCCCTGTCATGGGGTTATTTTAATACAGTGTGCTATTACCAGTCTTATTACTAGCATATACTGGACACCTAACAAGCTCCTATTGAACCCCCAAAATAACCACATATATATAAGCATATGAGTGTCACAGAGGAGTGCTACTGAGCATTGCAATATATATTTAAAACCAGAGACAGAACATAAAACACAGACAGAGCTCAGTTTTAGCACATCCAGTGAAACTCATACACGGTACAGTGCCTAAATATATATGTATAAATATCTATTAAGTAAAATGGTCTTTTAGTTTGACATTTTTGGCCAAAATTGTTGTAAGCCCCTGAGCCAACTGCACGGCAGACCACAATTCAGGGGTCCCTAACGCTAATATAAATTCTTAATAACCTGTGTAATAACAGGAAGAATGATTTATAGTAAATCTGTCAATATTAGTTGCAAAGTTCTAAGTCTGATTGAAGCTTTTATTAACCTGTACATTACCAGGAAAAGCACTCTGTATTAGAGTTGTCACAACCATACTGCAAGCAAGCAAGTTCCCCTGAGTGGAAGATGCTATGGAGTGAGCCCTTAACCATTTAAATGTGGGAGGGGGTGAGCTTCAATTAGGTAGGAGGTTGCCACCCTCCAATCAGCCAAGACTAGCTGAACAACAATTGTAAAACATACTGGACACCTAACAAGCTCCTATTGAACCCCCAAAATAACCACAACATATATATAAGCATATGAGTGTCACAGAGGAGTGCTACTGAGCATGGCAATATATATTTAAAAATATATATTGGTCTGCCGTGCAGTTGGCTCAGGGGCTTACAATAATTTTGGCCAAAAATGTCAAACTAAAAGACCATTTTACTTAATAGATATTTATACATATATATTTAGGCACTGTAACGTGTATGAGTTTCACTGGATGTGCTAAAACTGAGCTCTGTCTGTGTTTGTTAATGTTTTAATTATTACTAGCATAGCCATATATATAAAAATAGAGTAGCTAGCAGGGTTGGCTCTATGGATATTATCATTGTCTATGGACTTATTTTCGCCACATCCCTGCTGCAGCATCTGGCTAATTACTCACTGTGCTAGTAATTGCAAGTGTTGGGCACTGTTTCTTCACTAGCATAGCCATATATTTAACAACAGTGTAGTTGGCAGGGCTGGCTCTACTGATACTACTATTACTATTCATGGGTATATTGTAGCCGCACCCCTGCTGCAGCTTCTGGCTGATTGATTACAGTGCTATTGCGTGCTAGTTACTTTGACTCACCTTGCCTGGTTGCACTTTGCTTGGCCAAATAGGTTTCAGTTACAATTCTATACTGGAACTTATATATACGTGAGGTCAACTCTGTTGCACGTGTACATATCGTTTAATCTATTTTTAAGGTTTACTACATCTAATGTTACGGTAATATATGTTTTAAGTATACTTATTAAAAGTTATATTTTATACTCACATAGTGTGCACATAAGTGAATTTTCTTTTGGAGCACATACATTTGTGTACTCCTTTTGCTTTCCTGATTCACTTCAATTCACAGTCGCACCTATTGTTTATGATAATTATCGATTACATTTATCATTTATTTACATTACAATCAGTATGATTTAGTTGATCACTCCCTAACCCCCCCTCTTTTTTGCCATCCGCATATAACGCTACTTTGATACATTTCTTAAAAGGCTCTCTACAGGTTGCCCGGGCAACCAGTTACGGTGCCAGCAAGTCTGCATAGGGTCCAAAGTTCAAAGGGGAGAGGATGTCCAGAGGTGTGAAAACATTTGGTGAGCGAGGAAAAGGTGAATGGCCAGGTCCGGAATACAAAGGGCACCCTACGGGGACACCTTTTGTAGTTTCCAGACTTGGTGGAGCCGGCCCTACAGGTGGCAATGAGTTAGGCCGCACTTATAGTGCTGGCGACGGCAACACGACCGATGACATCACCCGTCACCACCAGCAAAGTTGCAACTTGATTTTTAGCGACAAGGCCAGTGACATTACTAAAGGGGGCAGGCCGCGCAATTTGATTGGTTTAGACACAGTCACATGTAGCGACTGTCTCTAAAAAATCAAATTTACACGGCTTCCAAATTTTTAGTCGATGGATTTGTTTCGGAGCGACTTTGCGTCACCGTCGCAAGGTACTATAAGCGCAGCTTTAGCTAGGAAGGATGCAGCTCTGACATCAGCCGGGGTTTGAGCCCCTCTTTCTATTGGCTGACTGGGAGGAATTCCCATGCTCTGATTGGCTGCTCCTTCCCTCTCCTTTCTGGGGATAGTCCAGTGGAGAGTATTTAAGGTGCTGACCAAAAGAGGGAGCAAGGCCATCCAAGCCAACCAATGAGGGGAGTCGATGAAGCTACGGTGGGCTTTCAAAGTTGCTCTGTTCGAAATAACAGAGCGACCGGCTTCATTTGGAAGCTTGAAAAGTTTGCCTCGCAGAGACAAAATCCTGTCTTTTGCGCCCAAGCTCACGTCTAGGAATTGAAGCCGAAAAGAAGACCAGGAGAACCGGGGGTATATCCCGTCAGGGCAAGCTCATCCAAACGGGCGCCCTGCACCCAGGAAAGCCTAGATTTTTCCCCAGACCCCCAGTAAGTGTATTTATAACTGTTCTTTGTGTATTTCTTCTTGTTGTATGTGGGTTTACCAAAATAAACGCAATTTGTTGTTCTGCCTAATGAAAGATCCCAGTAATATATAAATGGTGTAAAAAGTACCTGGTCTCCCATGACTGTCAGCAACAGTGATTCCAAATGAACAGGCTAGCCACAGGGATAGGCAAGCCACGGGGAAGGCTCAGGAACAGGGAATGCTCTAGAACAAGAAAGGCTCAGCAACTATAACCCAAGGTGCCCAGGAACACAAGGAAACATATACAATACTCAGGCAGGGGCTGGAAGTCACTGGCTGCTATTTAAGCCCTTGAACAGGCGCAGCCAATATAGCAGGCTACCAGTAATTAAAATATCCACACCAGCCAGGTAAGGGCGGGTTCCAGCCGAAGCCTGGACTGGAACCCTTACATAGACACTGTGTAAGTGTTAATTTTTATCTATTAAATCTATTGGGACAGTTTGCACTACTGTATGTTCTCCCTCTTTCTCTATTGTGAGTACCATATTACAAAGAAGATAGACTTTGGGATTACAGAATCTGTGCCTTTCTAGGATCTCTCCCCCCCCCCCCCCTTTCCAGCCCTTAGAACACTTAGCACGGTTATTTGGAATATGCTTGTTTATATTTAGAAAATGTGAGTGCCCATACTAAAGATTATCATCAGTTGTCCACCTCAAGCTGGGAATATATTGCACTATGTTGTATTTCTGTTTTTTATATATGGAGACATCTGTCCTCCCCAAACTTATTTAAAATTGAACCCCAACTTGAAAGATGTAACAAAAATCTATCTTAGTAAAGCAATTATCCTCTAGGGTAAAGTAAACCAGTTACACTAAATCACCCCATAAATGGTACATTGATTCAATGGAGAGAGAGACTCGTGAGTCTCTATATATCCTAATAAATTATTCTGTTGCTTGAAAGGTGGCACAACGTGTGTTTAGTTACAATGAAATAAGTAAAACATTCTAGGAGAGTATTGGATCTGCATCATTTAAAGAATTGGGTCTGGATCTATTAGAAAATTCTGAAGATGGTGAAAAATAATTTGAAATTGCACCCTCTCTATCTGTTCCTAGCACTTTTTGGTCTGACAAATAATGAAAGGGATGACATCTCTGCATGTGTAGTAGCATTGCCGAAGTCCCACAGTGATAGAATTTCTTGCCTAGCATAGAGCCACGCACTTGTTAATTGTGTCAGGGCAGAATACGTTTGAGACTCGAGAAGAGATCTTGTGTTTTTGAGCCTGGTATATTAGACATAATACACCCCTGTGCTCCGGTTGCTGCCCACCATGCTTTAGCAGTACTCTCTCCATCATGTTGCTCTTGTCAATAATAATACCACTAGTTTTTTTAAGGGGTTTCCAGCTCCACATGAACAGAGTAGTCAGTGTCACACTGCTTTGCAGTGTCAGAAAGTGTATTAAAGCAGCAGTCCACGCTGAAATTTCCCCTCCCCCTTAATACAGTATGTGCATCAATACAATCCACAAAAAGTAATTAGCTAAGTTGACGA
The DNA here is from genome assembly GCF_040206685.1 of Ascaphus truei. NCBI lineage: Eukaryota > Metazoa > Chordata > Amphibia > Anura > Ascaphidae > Ascaphus > Ascaphus truei. Next base: position 225,640,392 of record NC_134483.1, on the reverse strand, counting down.
TGATCCGTTCTCCTGTGATCGATCGGCAAAGATTCAGCTGACTAAATGTCTATCAGTGTAGCAGAAGAGGACCAAAGATGAAAGTTCTGTGGGTAAGATCATGTGACCAGGTAGTCACTAGATACAATTGAGCTTGAACTGCTAGAGAGACGGCTGGGCTCAAAAAGTTGTGTGTCAGAGCCTGTTTCAGAAGAGAAAAGGAATGTAACTTTGTAAATTTCTGCTATAGAAAAAATTGTTGTCAATTATAATCCATTAAAAATGTAATTCAGAGTTGTTTAAAAAAATGCGACAATATTTTCTCATAGTACAGAACTGATGAATGTCATGTTGATTATTTTATAATTTTAGCTAGTATAATTAAAGAGAGAAGATAGAGCTACTATTAGTTGTTTACCAATTGCCAAACTTGCTTTTGAAAAAAAAACTACTGGTGAATGAGACCGTGTTAAGACTACAGTCAATTTTTGCGTAGTACTATCAGAGAGACAAAATATAGTGCTGCAATTCTCTTATCTGTGTGCCAATTGCCAAACTTGATTTTAACCAAAACTGGTGAATATTATGGTGATGACGTTAAACCTACAGTCAATTTGTGGACGGTACTATTAAAGAGATACAACATAGAGCTCTTATTATCTTTGTGCCATCTACTAAACTTAATTTGGAAAAACAAAGTTGGTGAATGAGATGGTGTTAAACATAGTCAATTGGTGTCTGGTACAATCAAAGCGATATAATAGACCTAATATTATCTGTCTGACAAAGTTTTGATCAAAACTAGTGTAATGTGACAGTGTTGTTGGTTACTAGTAGAAGCAGATACACGATCTGTAAATTATCTTTATGCCAATTGCCAAACTTGACTTTAACACTGGTGTAACACAATCAAATTAAAAGGTTTCAGTGATCTACTATATCGCTTCCAAAAAATATTGACTTTAACATGTCGGTCAAATATATAATGGGGCATGAAGGGGTATGTGCTTTCTGGGGGGCCTCGAATTGGCCTGCTGGAGACCTGTGAAAGAGCACACAGGCCGCAGGAAAAACGTCCGGTAAACGGGAGGTCCCTACAGGCCCACGGGTGGTTGTGCCTGTGGCCTGCAGGAGGGCACAGACCAAAACGGGTGGCGACCAGCAGAGCAGAGGGGCGGTCCAGATTCACTGTATGGTCACCAACGAGGGGGACACGGCCTATTCACTGACCAAGCCCAGGACAAAAGTCCCAGCTTACCGCCCTGTTGGTGGCCCTGAAAACAGATACATGTATTTTGACACACCTGTTAAGAAAAATGGTGTACAGACATATTTTAGTACGGTGAGGCGGAATACATTGAGTTTTGGAACTGGCCTCATAACGTGTGTCATAGCGAATGAATGTCACAAAAACAATGCAAGTCATTTTAATAGCTGAGAAATTTCTGTGGATGTGAACTCATTTCATAGAACAAATTTAGCAGTCTTTTCATTTATTGTTATTATAAAATAGTAGCAGCAAGTAATAATGTGTGAGTATGCGTTCTTTGTAATAAATAACAATAATAAAAATAATATTAAGTACATTCATGAATATTTTAATAGAGAGGCATATGACTCCTTGATATAATACATTTAGGAAAGTCTTTATTCAGTGTTTCACAATAATTCTTTATATTGTAGACACCTGAACTTTCCTATGCTGTACGTAGTTACGAAGACACATGTCTTAATTCATGGCCTCGTATCTGTTTTATGAGAATTAATTCTAGTCTAAACATTTGCAGAAAAATGTATTTGATATTATATAAGCCCTGGTAGTTTTGGGCTATTATTCTGTCCTCCTCCTGGCAGTAATTCCTGCATAAGGGCAGGTTTGCCAGGAGTAATCATGGTTTTTTTTTCCACTTCAGGCAGTACACTGAGGCAGACTCTGTGTCCAATCAGGAGACACAGGGGCGGTGCCTGTTGGAACTACTTAGGGTATTGCCACTTTCAATTTAGTGGTCTTTGAGAGTCTGTCCTTGGAGTGGAAGGGACAAGGGTGACACAGGCCGAGCTGCCAGGACTGGCTAGCTTGAGGCCTTCCTCCAGGGAGGGAGATTGTGCACCCATACCTCCTACCCTGCTTAGGGGGTAGGGGAAGAGCTAGACCCACTCTGGGCGCCCTAGGCCTGGAGTGGGCAGAGACATCCTAAAGGAGGACAGCCTGCTGTGCAACTGTCTGCTGTGAACAATCAAGAGACAATAAAGAGCTTGCATTTTTATGGAAACTCCTGCCTGAGAGTGAAGTGTATCAGGAGGAGGGGAAGGTATTTCTCTTGTGGGTACTTGACCCCATACTGCTGTGGGCTGCAGGAGATGGAGGCGCTGCCAGTAGAGAAGATGGAGGCACAACCCCAGAAGCCTGTCCTGTTCTCCCCATGTCATCGCGGGAGACTCTGGGCCCCCTGTTGCCAGCAGGTATGCACCACACAGAGACATGTAGCCTGAGCTTTAAACTTCCTAGGAGACCCTATCTGAGATTGGGTGGGGGAAACAGTGTTACATAAGGCTATGCTCTTCTAAGGATATAGAAATAAATTGATTTAATATTTTATCTAGTATTGTGATTGTGTCTTTTCTCTACATGACATGCCCATGTTTACAATTTTGCATACTGATTTACCCTTATAATAACTGCATGGGAAATTATGGTCAATCAGCTCCAACAAATAAAACGTTGTATCTGGGACTGAAGAAGTACCAAGCCAGCAAAAAAAGGACTGTACAGTAGACGTGCTCCAGGTTACTTTATAGGAGGTAAAAACACTTTCAAATCAGGCCCTTAATATAAATGATAACCCAAAATTGAACAAATGAAAGGATTCTGAATAGCACTCTTAAATACCTTCCTAATAATGTATTTTAATATCATTGCGATGGTAGGGGTAGTTTTTGCTTCTCTTAAATAAAGGTTAAGCCCGCCATTACTCCTACCTGTCAATGATATGATGTAGTTATTTATGTATGTACAGTTTATTGTACCCATCGTATATATGTCATTCTTAAAGTATGTAAAGCAGTGATGTACAGCTCTGTTCAAGATGGTGGACCTGCAGGGTTTAACTCTCTCTTGACAAAGGAGCCTTAATCACATCAGAGTTTGGTATTGTAGGTCTGGACACTGTGATTAAATTAGGCCCATTGTTGAGGAACCAGGGAGAGGTTGACCACCTGCTGAGTGGAAGAAAGCTATAAGACCTGGGGTAATATCTGTATTGTATGACTGTGAAGAGGAATTGTTAAGGATAGTGTGACGGGAGCGCAGGCCAAATACACATTTATATTTAAGGGATCAGTCACAAGGCAAAACAGGCAGTAAAATAAATTGCAGTTTATTAAGAAAAGACCTCGGAAACACACAGAAATACAAGAAACAGAGAATATACACACTTACGGGGGTCTGGGGAAGAGATCTACCCTCTCCTAGTTGCAAGGCGCCTGTCAGCAAAGCCTTACCTTGATAGGACCTTGGTTCTGGCTCCTGGACCGAAATCCAGCCTGCTGGCTAGGCCTCCTCATGCTTCCATGTGTGAATAGCTCGTTCACAGAAGCACGATGTGAGAGGCCTGCCAGCAGCTGCTTGTCTTCAGATCTCCAACAGGAAAAGAGAGAGAGAGCTGCTTTTACTGCACGCTCTTATATTGGCTGAATTCCTATCTAAATCATTGAGGAGTGTAATAGCCAATTAAAGCAGGATTGAAATTACGCATTCCCTGATAGGAGGGATAAATTCAAAACTTGCCAATAGAAATCTTGCTTATCAGCTTTGACATCCAGGGCCGTTTTTCCCTGGCTCCGCTGTGTCTACTTCAAACACTTTCTAATCTGAACATCGTGCTCACCAAATGGTTTTCCCCCCTCTCTGAACTATGGAATCTATGCAAACTAGCTAGCATCTTCCACGTGCCTGTGCTTTCTGTATAGAACCTTATACAGTAGTAAACATTAAAACACAATATAAAGTACACTTCCTTACAGAATATACTTTGAGGAACCTTATACTAATAAGGGAAATAAATTGGGGAGATTTGGGCTTGGAAACCCTATCTGAGCTGGGGCATTGAAATGCTAATCCACATGTAATTCACATGCTAATTCAGACTGCCTTTTGTCACCAACCTGGGTTTAAATCACAGGACATACACAATGCATTGCAGTTTTAAAACACAGAACCAACATGTAGACACAAGAGCTTGCACTCCACCATCTGCACCTATCATGTGGTGTTCTAACCTTCTCTTCCCTAAGACACCAGCTAAGAATACCTTGCTGGCAGGCAAGACAGGTTAAAATATAGCCCCCCTTTTTCCCTCGTGTTCCAGAAGCCCCTGCCCTGCAGCTATTTCTCATAAGAGGCCACCCATACAAGGCAATCCACTTCCAAGCTGACACAGGCAGTTGCAGGCCCATGAGGCAAAGGGTATACACAGCTACTGCATTAACTAGCCCACTGGGCTTACACAGTTATCCCCAAATACACAGTTCCTAGTTTATAACCCTATGGGGGACAGTATAACAGAGGAACAAAATTACAGGCAACACAGTAAGGTACAATATTAGACCCAAGAGCTGACACTCTCAGCCCATACCATATGGTTTCAGGGGCAGCCAGCCGGGATCCATCTTTATTAAGGAAGGCCGGCTACGCTGACCGCGACAGATAGGAATGACCATATTTGGGCATGCCATTTTGGGCTTCCTGACCCACCGTTAACCCCAGTAATCTCATCAACCGGGTCTGGGGTTGTTTCTAGAGGTCAGGACTATTGTTCCTACACCGACTAGCTGGCATCTCCCTGTAACGCGTAGCTCACCACAAACGAAATGCGACCTCGGTGCTGAGGTAGGGAATTGGTTAACGCCAACCCACAGCCACGTGGGCGCGCCTAGGATGTAGAGTAGTCGTTCAAGCCAGGTCAGGATTACAGATTGGAGAATGGTTAAAGTAGGTTGCCAGGTTCAGGAGAGGAGAGTTGCGGATCGTCAGAGTTGTGTAGCCAAGTTCAGGATTGGAGAGAAGCGGATTGTCAGGGTACGTAGCCAGGTTCAGGATTGGAGAATGTCGAATCGTTGGAGTACTTAGCCAAGGTCAGGACTGGAGACAGGAGAATGGTCGTACAAGCCAGATCAGGAGTGGAGAGAAGCGGAGTCCAAGATACTAGCAGGGTTCAGACAACAAGAGGTTAGCAGACAGGCAAGGCAACGCAAGGTATCAGGAACAAGAATGCAGCAAGGCACGGCGTTACATTGACTATGCTCAGCAAGGATAGAGAGCAGACTGAAGGTATATAGAAGGAGCCTCCAATAGCCAGCCAGGGCGGAACCAGGAAGTAAGAGCCGATAGGCTGCTGGTGCACACAGGTGTGTCCTATGATGCAGCCTAATCGGGGATGAAGGAGGAACTGCTCGCGCCGTCCCGGAGCTTGGAGCGCGCATCACTCCCACGTCGATTCTTAGGGCAAGAGGGGGCGGGATCAATCGCGCGTCGACCCTCGCGTGTCACGGAGGCCAGGGGGCGGAGCCGAGAACGCGCGTCATTCCCACGGCGATCCTGACTTTCACCAGAGCTGAGGCAGGGCTTGAATCGCGCTTCAGCAGGGAGGCTGGCCGAACACACCCGTCGTGCATCAGAGAGGGAGGCAGGATCTGAATTCGCGGGCGGGGGATCAGGACGCGCAAGGTCCACGTGCGTGTCTGGGACCACGAAACCGCGCATCCTGAGTGTACATCACGGAAGGCTTGATGGGATGAAGAGACGGTCTGTGACCACCAGGATGGCGAATCCTCACACTCTCAGCCTTAAGAGAGTCATTCTGGACCGGATAGACTTTGTGAATGCTGTGTGTTGACAGTTGAAAGAGCTGACAAGGAGTCAGCAGAAGGGAACCTGAGGCGACCCAGTGCAGGAGTCTGGAGCATCCGATGGGGCTGTGGTCTTTGTGTGCAGTGTTGACATGAGCTGTTTGGAGTGAAGCAATGGTGGGGAATTTAAAACAGCTAGCTAGCGGAGAACAAGGTAGTGCTGCCCACACTACCGAGCAATGCAGCGCAAGTTGGGAACACGTATCGGGGTAAGCGTCCGGATGGAGGTCCCCGCTGTCACGAGAGACCAATGCTTTTAACACCAAAATACCCTTATCCTTTGATTAAGCAAAGCCAGAGATAAAATAAATTGTAATTTATTTACAGAATGAACAAGCACACGATTATTTGCAAAAAAACACTTGAAATACACTTACTGGGACAGGGCAAAATGAAATCTTCTATTTCCAAAACGAAATCTTTAGAAACAGAGTCTTTAGGCACAATTTCCCAGGAGCAATAGTTGTGCGGAAATAAAACCGAAAACAGTCTTGGGATAGGGGTGCCTCTCGCCACCCCCGTTTCTCCTACTCAGCAGCTAATTACTTCGTTCTACCGCCGTAGAATTGGTTCTGGCTTCCTTAGTTCTTACGAACTCTTGACTTGGGTTACGATGTTGCAAAGTTTAAAATCCAGGTTAGATTAATCTGACTCCCGATCGGCTGCAGGGATTTTTATGCAGTGAAAATCCCTATCTGTAACCTCTGAAGCAATCTCGTTTGTGGGAATAATATCCCCACATTTCCCAGGGTTTCCCCTACTGGGAAAAACCTGGCAGAGGGCTTCATATTTTGCTAAGGGCATGTGCGAATCTCGCACCTTTGCCACTTAGCATACCAGACCAAGCCCCCTTACTTGGCGACATTTTGTCTGAGCTAGCCGGACATCTGACCATTTGCTAAAATGGGTGATACTTGAATTACCCCTCCCCACTTCACACTTTTAGTCAGCTAATGCTTTTAACTATGGACTTTTCCAGACATTGGGGAACCAAACCAGCGGGGTGGCTTAGAAGACCTAGGGCCTTATGCAGTAAGCGCCGATAAGGCTTTTTTCATCATTTGTTTCCCTCCCGATTCAGTAAGCGCTGATAAGTGGGAATTATCGGCAAGTTTTCTTCCCGATAAGCCACTTATCGGCACTTTTTGAACCCGGCTGAATTCAGGTAGCCCCGATCAGCTTTTCACTGCTGATCGGCACTCCAGAATGGAGAGTTTATCGGGAATGCAGCCCGCCAACTAAAGTTGGCAACTTGGTGGAGGAGAAGCATCGGCAAGGGCGACACTTAGAAAAAAGCAGGCCTTTTTCCTGTCTGTGATTGATGCCGGGGGTCTCCGGAGCGTATACCCGCACCGGAGCCCCCTGGCATGCATCCGAGGCAGGAAAAATGCACGTACAGCCCACTTCATTAACTTAGCGGCTAACCGCTAAGGCAATGAAGGGGTTAACCCACCGTGTCAGCTTTATTGTGGGTAGCGGGGGTGGGTGAAGGGGGTATTTGGCCCTTGGTGTGAGTTTAGGGCTTGCGGGGGGGTTGCGGGTGCACTTAACCCTTTCACGACCGTAGCAGGTAATACCGCTACGGTCATGAAGGGGTTAACCCCTCCCGCTACCCACCCGCAAGCCCTAAACAACCACCGTTGGGGCTAATACCCCCTTCACCCACACCCGCTTCCCACAATAAAAAAAAATCACACACAGCAGCCCCACAATAAATAAATCAAAATAAATAAATAAATAAATGAATATAAATATATATATATATATATATATATATATATATATATATATTTCATTTATTTATTTTGATTTATTTCTTTATTGTGGGGCTGCTGTGTGTGGACGCCTACATACCCTCCCCCACTAACCCCCCACCCCGTGAGGCCTAACCACCCTCACCCACTACCCACAAGGGAGGCCTACCCACATACCCTTGGGGAACACCCCCCCCCCCCCACCCCCAGTACCCACAATAAAAACAATACACAGCCCCACAATAAGCATCATTCTATTTATTAAATACATTACCCACCCCCTGTGCCCCCCCCATAAATACAAGATTTATCCTTTTACAAACAGGGCTCATAACACAGCCCCACGCGAGTCCCCGGTGGGCTGGCGGGGCACCTGACAGACCTACAGGGTACCAGCAGCTCATTTCAAACAGGTTCTGGAGGCCTGTTGGTGGTTCCCGCCAAGAGCCATGGCCCCTAGGTGGTCTCCTTGGTCACCGTGGGCCACAATTGGGTCCCCACGGTAGGCCCAAGGATGTCTGGGAGCCCCGGGTCAGACCCACAGGTGTCTGCGGGGCCTCGGGTGGTTCCCACGGGGGTCTGGGGAACTCATGAGTGCTCACTACGGGTCCGCGGTGCCCCCATGGATGTGGGACCACCGCTTCATTCCCGCACCTATGGGTCTGCGGTGCCCCACGGATGTGGGACCACTGCTTCATCCCCGCAGACTACGGGTCCGCGGTGCCCCCACAGATGTGAGGCCACCACTTCATCCCCGCAGGTGTCACCCGTGGAACCACCAGCCTGATACCCGTGAGATACCCGAGGAGACCACAGGTGGTTTCCAGAGGTCTCACGCAGAATTCAATACATACACCCACCCCAACACCTACAGTACAATAATGTGCAAAATAACTATTTTCCAGATAGGGATAATAGATTATTTGCCCAATTATTAAACACATTAACTAGCATATTCAAATAAATAAAGTACTACTGACCTCATCAATAAGAAGCCTCCATTGCCTGCAACATCCTGCTCTTTCGTTGCCCACAAAATACATAGCCAATACAAAGACAATACATTGCAATTAAATTCAGATATCAATTAACCACTTAAACAAAAAAACAAGAAACACAGCGCACAACGCTCATAGTGCATTAAATGATATCTTTAGTAACCAAAATAAGAAGGTAAGTATTGTGCGTACATAAAACAAAATTTATACAAGCATTTCAGGGTTATTGTTACCCAAGCACCAACGGACGCCTGTGATGGTCTCGTGGCTCTCTCCTTCTCACTCCAACAACCTCGATGTAGGGCCTGGAAAATCTCCACTCCAAACGCTGGTGTTTTGGCCTCTCGCCTTAGGGAAAGGCTAGTGCAGCTTTAGCAGTCCAGAAAAAGACCTCCGCTTATATGCGTTGTGCCCGTCACTGCATAAATCTCGTGTATAACGGAGCAGCGGAGTACACGCGGTTTTGCGTCCTGGTCGAGAGCTTCTTCCGGGTCTGTGACGTCACAAGATCGCGAGACTTCGTCGCAAGTCTGCAGGACACCGGATCAGTTTTCTGGGAGTGCTGGGATGTAGAGGGTTCGCAAATGTCATCAATCCTACGCGTTTCGAAACCACAGAGGGTCTCTTCATCAGGGAATAAAGACTCGCATAAAGTATCACATTCATCACGTTATTTATATATTGTTGTTGCGCACTTTTCTTTTGTTCACCTATTTCACTAACCACTTAAACACCTTATCGGATAATAACCGCAAAGGTAATTAAGGGGTTAAGCCACACTAACCCGATACCCACCCTTCACCCATGAATTTGTACAGTGGCTTCATCATGCAAATATATATATAAATATATATATATATATATATATATATATATATACAGAGAGAGAGAGAGAGAGAGAGAGAGAGAGAGAGAGAGATACACACACATGATGAACCAATGTACAAATAAATGTAGAAGGGTTATCAAAAACATGCTGTACTCCAAATAACACTTCTCCATACAGACATACTACAATAAAATCAATTTCCTTTAATAATCCTAACTGATCTTACAATCAAAATCATCAAATGCCAATCAAAAACCTCAAATGCCAATCAACACATTGTATGCATCATATATACAATGTAAATGCAATCTATGCACCATATACATTCTGCAAATGAATGTTAACAATAACATTTCAAGCAAAATACAAATACCTCCAAACAAGTATACTATTTTAACCAATCCAGTAAACATAGATCAATTAGCATTCATTAAAGACATCCCTAAACAATTTACATTCCATCCCTAACAATGAAACAATTAATTAAGTACTAAATAAAGTACTACTGACCTTATCAATAAGAAGCCTCCGTCGCCAGCAACATCCTGCTCTTTCGTTGCCCACAAAATACATAGCCAATACAAAGACAATACATTGTAATTACATTCAGATATCAATTAACCCCTTAAACACCTTATCGGATAATAACCGCAAAGGTAATTAAGGGGTTAAGCCACACTAGCCCGATACCCACCCTTCACCCATGAATTTGTACAGTGGCTTCATCATGCAAATATATATATATATATATATATATATATATATATATATATATATATATATATATATACACAATGTTCGACAATCCTATACATTTACTCGCCCGGGGCGGGTGGATTTAACCCCCGGGCGTGTAAATATTGGCCCAAGCAGCACGTGTTTTTTTTAAATTCCCTCGTTCACGCTGAAATTTCCCTGCTCGCGCTAAAAAAAACAAAAAAAAAACTCCCCATACCTGACTCCTGATTGGCGCGTGCTCCCAGGCTTTGTGGGCTATGAGCCCGCCCCCAACAAGCGGCCATTCTTTCTGCCTGGAGATCTGTTGGAGGGTAAGTACTCTCCATGCTGCGCCCACTCTGCTCCTTCCCTGCGATTCCCCTGGTCCCCACATGACTCCCTACTCCCCACCGCGGCAGCTCTCCTGTCCCCTGCTCCTGTCCCCTTCCCCTCCTCCTGTCCCCTGCTCCTGTCCCCTGCTCCTGTCCCCTGCTCCTGTCCCCTGTCCCCTCCTCCTGCTCCTGTCCCCTTCCCCTCCTCCTGTCCCCTTCCCCTCGATCCACCGATCGATGTCCGGGGTGGGAGGTCCCCGCTGCTGCAGCCTGGTTGGCTTGCGGGGGGGGCTCGGCCCTCACCACGTGCCTCCCATGTGCCAGCTACCTTCATGATGGCGCAGCCGCCGCATGAGGTGGGGGATGTCGGCCTGGCCACCCCCCTCCCCTCATGAGCTTCATGCCGCCGCGGGCTGGGGGGGAAGAAGCAGCCTGCAGCTTGGCCGTGCACTATGACATGCCGGCGAGGGGAGCAGGGCAGTGGCGGCCACGGCGAGGCTGACTGTCACCTGGGGCGCCCAGTGGGGGATACCTCGCCACGTGCCTCCCACCCACCCTGCTGATTGGGGGGGGATGTCGGCCTGCCCCCCACACGAGCGGGAGATGGGCACGGGTGGGTGGGGGAGGAGCGTGGTGCTGGTCACGGCCTTTCCTCCCCTGTGTGTATGTGAGAATGTGTATGTGTGTGTGTGTGGGAGAATGTGTGTGTGTGTGTGTGAATGAATGTATGTGTGTATGGGAATATGTGTATGTGTGTGACACCAGAGGTACCCCCCCAATCAGTAACCTCCCCCCCCAATCAGTAACCTCCGCACCCAGTCAGTAACCCCCCCCCCCCAGTCAGTAACCCCCCCAGTCAGTAATCCCCCCCCAGTCAGTAACCCCCCCCCAGTCAGTCACCCCCCCTGTCAGTCACCCCCCCAGTCAGTGTCAGTCACCCCCCACCCCCAGTCAGTGTCAGTCACCCCCCACCCCCAGTCAGTGTCAGTCACCCCCCCCCCAAGTCAGTGTCAGTCACCCCCACCCCCAGTCAGTGTCAGTCACCCACCACCCCCAGTCAGTGTCAGTCACCCCCACCCCCAGTCAGTTTCAGTCACACCCACCCCCAGTCAGTGTCAGTCATCCCCCACCCCCAGTCAGTGTCAGTCACCCCCCACCCCCAGTCAGTATCAGTCACCACCTCACCCCAGTCAGTGTCAGTCACCCCCCCATCCCCAGTCAATGTCAGTCACCTCCCCACCCCCAGTCAGTGTCAGTCACCCCCCACCCCCAGTCAGTGTCAGTCACCCCCCCACACCCAGTCAGTGTCAGTCACCCCCCACCCCCAGTCAGTGTCAGTCACTCACCTACCCACCCAGTCACCCCTGCCCCACCCAGCCACTCACCCAGCAAACCACTCACCCAGCCAGTCACTCACCCAGCCTCTCTCTCTCTCTCTGTGTATCACCCACCCTCTGTGTGTGTCACCCACCGTTTCTCTCCTCTGTCTCCCCCACACTCTCTCTCTCCCACACTCTCTCTCTCCCCCCACACTCTCTCTCTCCTCCCACACTCTCTCTCTCTCTCCCCCACACTCTCTCTCCCCACATTCTCTCTCTCTCCCCACTCTCTCTCTCTCCCCCACACTCTCTCTCTCTCTCCCACTCACACTCTGGATCTGGATCGCTTATTTACCCTATATATCTTAACTGCCCTATACTACACCGAAATCTTAACTACCCTATACTGCTTTCTTCCAGATCTGGCTCAAGCTTCACACGGAAGACATCTGAACCCCCCCCCCCCACCTAACCCAGAAGACAGGTAGGAAACACCTCCCCAATGTATAACATTGCGGGAATGAGCGTACCTGGACATTGAGGGACTGCGGATCAGGTAAGATCCCAGGTGGGATTGCTGCTTTAGATATTGTGAAGTGGGGGCATCCAGACACTGGTTAAGGGGTTCAGGAAACTAGTCATTCACATCTGGCTTTTAATTCTAGATCCGACATTTACACACACACATGTACACTGGCGACACACTTTATTTGAGCTCGGCTAGTCCCACGAATTCGGGTATACCCGGGTGTATTGAGGTTTGTGACTGTTTTCTGCCCGAGTGCATTGAGGTATTTTCCAGCAAGGGATTGAAGCATTTTATTCCCGCTGGCTGCAATACTGCACAGTATATATATATATATACTGCATTACAATTCATGAATTTATGCCATCTGGTAGACACGCGAAGCATTGCAGCCTATTAAATCCTAATCATTATCATTTAACAGATCAGCCGCCCGTCAGCCAGGCATGAACCCAGGCTGGGAAGGCAAACGCAACGGGGCTTGTCAGAGGTGAGGATCGACGCATTCCAGGTATCTGCCAGGTACATACTGGGTATTTGCTCGAATAAAGTGTGTCGGTGCAGTAACAAGGACTAATTGTAGTATAATGTAATACAATAAATACATTTGTCAAAAACGAATGTTGTTCTGACTAGGAATTTATTAAATGTATTTTATTTATATATTTTATTTTAAAGCGGGGTTGGAGGGCGGGACTAGGGGCGGGGTTGTGGGCGGGGTTGTGGGCGGAACTAGGTGGCGAGTAGATTTTTTGGTTGGGCGAGTAGATTTTTGGGTGATTTGTCGAACACTGTATATATATATATATATATACAGATATACACACACATGATGAACCAATATACAAATAAATGTAGAAGGATTATCAAAAACATGCTGTACTCCAAATAACACTTCTCCATACAGACACACTACAATAAAATCAATTTCCTTTAATAATCCTAACTGATCTTACAATCAAAATCATCAAATGCCAATCAAAAACCTCAAATGCCAATCAACACATTGTATGCATCATATATACAATGTAAATGCAATCTTTGCACCATATACATTCTGCAAATGATTGTTAACAATAACATTTCAAGCAAAATACAAATACCTCCAAACAAGTATACTATTTTAACCAATCCAGTAAACATAAATCAATTAGCATTCATTAAAGACATCCCTAAACAATTTACATTCCATCCCTAACAATTAAACAATTAACTAATTCAAGCCTTGAACAGAACAATGTAGCCTGTGAAAAAATATAAGTACCAACAAGAATACAAAATTTAAAACCAAGGCTAACCCAGACCTCAAATACACCATACAATAGCAACGATTACATCTATCTAATTTTAAAATACATTATACACACATTTAAGCATAGCAGCATAGACAAATTAATTTAAAACACAGCAAATCAAGCTTTTAAAACAAGATCAATTCTTACCCTGTATGTATATATCTCTCTAGAAATACATACAGTGGTAAGAAATGATATACCACAAAGAAATAAATACACATGTTAAAAAAGCATTTTAAAAAATTAACAAGTTCAATTAAATACATTTCTTTAGTTCACTTACCATTACTTGACCCCACCGACTCCCGTTGAACAGCTTACTCACAAACAAAACCACCAGGCACAGGAATCCATAAAATAAAAAACCATAAAAAAATAAACATTAAACTAAAAATCCAAATCAATCCACGGGTCTTCTAATTTTAATCCATCTTCATCTGTATTCTTCTTTCTTCTATCTTCTTCCTGGGTCTTCTTCACGTCTTCGGCCACGCCCTGGTCTTCTTCTTCTGTAGGAGGTCCTTCCTCCTCTGCGTCAGGCTTCAAAATGAGACGACATAGGCTTTTAAAGGCCTATGACGTCACATTTTCGTCATGGTTCCCACGGCCCTGATTGGGCCGTGAAAACCATGTGTTTTGGCCGATTTAAAAAAAAATGATGACGTCACTTAAAGGCAATGAAAGCACAGCCAATCAGAATGGCTTTGCTTCAATTGCCTTTAAGATGATGTCATGAAAAGAAACATGGCCGTCCACACATGGTACGGTAGCCAATCAGAGCATGGGAACTCCATCCCTACTCTGATTGGCTCTAGTATACCATGTGACAGAGGCTTGGGGGAGAACGGATGTGACGTCATTGAAAGCCTGTCACATGGTACTAGAGCCAATCAGAGTAGGGATAGACTTCCCACCGCATTTATTTGTGGCTCAGAGACCCCCTGCTTCCGGAGTTACAGGCCCCGGTTTGGGGCACCGGTGCCAGTGTCGCCGCCATATTTATAGCGGACACGGCGCGAATGGGGTGCTATAAAGATGGCGGCGACACTGCCACCCGATGACACATTCCGGGGCCTGTAACTCAGGAAGCAGGGGGTCCCTGGTCCACAAAGCAATGCGGTTCAGCTCAGGGGACCCCCTGCTCACAGTACACTATTATTAAAAATACATTCATGCTGCTTCGTTACCGTAGCACATAGCTGCAAAGGTAAGGAATGAGTCTTTATTGATATGTGTGTTTTACTGATAGTGTAGATGTGCAGGGGGTCTCCGGAGCTGAACCGCTTTGGTTTTAAGTCCGGGGACCACCTGCTTCCCGAGATACAGGCCCCTTTAGGGGGTGCCGGTATCCCTCTGCTTTGTTTACATTCTGCGGTCACGTGATCGGGACCTTTAAATGCAGAGGGATATCGGCACCTCATAAAGGGGCCTGTATCTCTGGAAGCAGGGGGTCCCCGGACCTGAAACCAATGCGGTTCAGCTCCGGAGACCCCCTGCACATGTACACTATCAGTAAAAGTTGTTTATAAATACTTTTTATTTTGCCGATGTTTGCGCTGAGAGAGCGGCTTGTCTCTCTCTGCTGCAAACACCTATCGGCAGAAAAGGCCTATCGGCAGGCTTATCGGGAGCCAGGATGTATCGGCACAGGCTCCTCGGCAGTTTTGCTTTCGCAGTGATTCGGCAGGGATCGGCATGGATTCGGCCCTTACTGAATACTGCGAGGGCAAATCGCCAAAAAAAAGCCACTTGCCAAAGAGATTTAATCTGGGCTTACTGCATGAGGCCCCTAGTTACATATGCATTGCTCACCTATCAGGAATTTCCTGCCAAACATTTCTATAGTACCGCAATTACAACTTGAGTGTTTCCCTCTGTTCCGGCCATCTGAATGAAAATCCCCTTATGCCCATAATGTTGGAACCATTAAAATAGGGGGACTTTTATTCATCAATTTTTATGAAACTTTATAAAAATTGCTTTATAACTTTTTTCCTGATTTTATTCCCCCATCACTCACAACAAATCTCAGCGAGCTAGGACCTTCCTAGCAGAAGTTAGCTAAACACTATGCGCTGTGCTGTGGGCTGCTGGGTTTTAAAACCATTTTTCCTTTGTGCGGTTACTGGAAAACACTGCTATTGAAATACATTTTACAGTGGAAATAACATTATTCTCGCCACCTTATACCTGGTGGGAGACACACAGACATCTTTATTAAAGCACAGTGTTACTGCCATTACTGGGTTGAAGAGCAATTCTCTAATATGGCTATGGGGCACCCAGCCGGGCATAATACCTTTATTAACTGGCCTGGGTACCCCTTCACCGTCACACTCACACCTAGGACTTTAGGTTGAACCCCAGTTACCGCAGTTGGGTGAGTTTGTGTGTGTGTTTTATATACTGGAAGTTTGTGGAAAATGTTTCCAATAAATTCTCTTTTGTTCAACTCTGCAGTTCTCTCTAATGTACTGATCTTGGTGTAATTGTCCTGGTCTCCCATGACAATCATAATTTACCAGGGAGAGATACAAATACATGTAAAACATATTAGAAACATTTTATTAACATATCTATCTTTAAAATCATTCCTTACTAAAATACTTATCAATAAAATGTTCTTTAAATCAGTGGATGAGAATTCTTCTTAACCCGAAAAGCAACCATTCTAGAAAATGGCTTGATAACATTCCTAAGGCTGAGGACCCGCTGCGCTCGGCGGGGAGCACGGCCGCTTGCGCGCGGGCCACCAGCCCCTTACCTCAAGTCCGATGGTCCCCGCTGCCTCCTTTCGACGTGGCTCACTACGTGCTGTGATGCGTCAGCCGGCTAGAGTGTGAGGTCGCAGAACATCTCCTTACCTCAATAACCCTTCCGCGACGGACACCCAGGATGCGTTATCTCGTGGTCCTGTTACACATGCGGGCGCGGATCTTGAGTGGCCTGACCCTCCGTCCGTGGGTTCTGACTCGCCTCCCGCTCTGGCGCACAATGGGTGCGCTCATCCAGCCTCCCCGCTGATGCGCCTTCCAAGCTCCGCCCCTACTCTGATGATGGACAGGACCGGCGTGGGAGTGACACGCATTCTAGGCTCCGACCCCTGACCTCTGTGATGCGCGCGGGTCGGCATGCGATCGGTTCCGCCCCCATCCCTGATCCAGCTGCATAAAGACTTTGAAAGAGCCTGACGAAGCCGCGGAGACGGCGAAACGCTTTGCTCATACTGTTTGGAAGTTTGTCCTTTTGAGGCTTCCGTAGATACCCGGTGTCACTCGCGTTTCAGCTGTGCAGTTTCTCCTTTCCGGACATGGAAGTGGAGAATATCTACTGGGAGAGTGTACACGGAGGTCTATTGTTGCTGATCAGGACTTTCTTATATGTGAGTTACTATGTTTTTTTTATCAATAAATGGTTGATTGTATATCTAAAAAAACACTCCATATACCTATTCTGACTCTGGGGAACTGCGTAGGAGTGAGGTCATCCTGATGTCACGTCATTAGAGGATCCCTCTCTACGTAGAACCCACTACAGCAGCACTGCAAACCAGAATAGATGGTATCATCCTAAAGAACCCTTATGTGTCTGTACTTACACATGGCCGTATTCCTGCCTTAAAGAACTCTTTATGCGCCTGTACTTACACATGGCATGTAAGTATTATTCTCTTATCGTTTCACCCTCACCCCTCTGGTCCTAGCACTCAAATACTACCCACAATCCCCTCGTATTGCACCTTGATATTGCATGAGGTGGTGGCCACTGTGGGTTTGTATTAGTGTGCCAGGATTTTTTGCATTTGTCTATTTTATTAATTTATTTATTAATTTCATTTATCTGTTATTGCTGATTCTTTCCTTTGCTCCCACCTCCCCCCCTCCTTTTCTACGCTTGTCTAAGGATCTTGGATAGATCCTCATGGGGGTCTGAGCAGCAGGATTGTACACTCCAGTTTTTCCTGTGGACCACCCGGTCCATTTGTGGTACTGTAATATATACCTTTTTTAATTTATTCCTACACTCCCCACACACTCCATAGGGAAAGCGCCCTAGTTTTCTGTTGTCTATAGTCCCTATATACACTTAGGGACATATTTACTCAGTAACACTTAGTGACTAATGGTTATGCATTAGTTACCTTGCAGCCCACTTAAGTAATCTGCAAAGTAACCAATGCATAAGCAACACTTTGTAAATAATAATAATATTTTTGATATATATATATATATTGTGACAGAGTCACTGACTCAGTACGCTGGAATGGAGGATATGTGTGCCTTCCAGCCCACAACCAGTTAACCTCCTGCTGGAGATCTACATGCACCTGCAGCTAATTAAGCAGGAAGGACTCCTGAGATACTGCAGGTATAAAAGGCAGGAAGGGGCTTAAACAAGCTGAGTTCATTTTCCCCCTGGAGGGTAGAGAGGCTTCTCCCAGCTAGGAAGGACCCTGGCTGTTCTAGATCCCCAGCCCTGCAAGAAGCTCGGCTGCTAGGACCAGCTGGGACCCAACCCAGGATAAAGACTGTTACGAGCTGGACACAGCCCGCTCCCTGGAACTGGCATTCCTGATTGCTGTTGGAGCTACAAGGAGACCTTAGGATAGGAATCCCCTACAATTACAGATACGAGACTTTCTTATTGAACTTTGAATGTGTAGTACATGTTTTGGGCGGATAGCCAGATTAGCTGGCTGCCCGTTAGAAAGGGCCACAGTAAAGATTAGTTTGTTTCCCTGACGGGAATAGGTGTTTATCTGATGGTTTATTTTGCCTTAAATAGACCGTGCACTTGATATTTAATTGTCTTGTGGATAATAAACCATTACAGTTAAGCTTTACACAGTGCCTTAGCGTCTTACAGATCCTGCCACGAGGCCGTCCTGCAACAATATATATATATTATATCTTATTATATATATATATATATATATATATACACACATCTGCCAATATCCACATTGATATGCTTTAAATTTTGCAGTCACAGTCCGTCCCTGCTACATACTGTTTACAATCTAATATTTTGGAAACTGAGGCATATGTAGATAAAGTAATATATCCAAGGTCACAAGGAGCTTATACTGGGATTTAAACTAGACTCCCCTGCATCAAAGGCAGTGGCATTACTACTGAGCAACTCCTTCCAGATATGGCCCTGTGTGTGTCTTTCTCCATCTTTGCATTTCCAAAATCACCTAGTAGGCTAATGTCCTCACATGGGTACCCCAAATCTGTTCTAGATTAGATTTATTACACAGATCAAAATCAGATTAAATTGCACAAGCAGCTTTAGGCCCATTTTCTTTGCTCTATTCACTAGATAACCTGAATATATTACACGATTAGTTTGAGCTTATACAAATCATTAGAATATGTATCAAGCAAGTTGTTGTTGCTGTGTTCACCCTACATAGCACCATCTTATTTTAAATATGCATTTACTTGAACAGGGCAACCTAACAAAATATACATGATTGGCCCTAGTGCAAACGGTAGCATTTATCTTACAGACGCTGAACTCATAAAATTAAATGTATGCATAAATGTATAAAACAAATCTAATCTTCCTTTACATAGTTATCCTGTGGTTCCATTTCACTCTCATAGACATAAAATTAATTGTAAATGAATGCCTTGCAAGCTCTTCTGCCCGCGTTTCAATGATACTAAACTGATATCACCGTTTCAATCCTTCTAAACATTATTAAAATAAAGTATTTTGAAATACTCATTAAATATTGAAAGTGCAAAAAATATCAAAATCATAAAAAGAAAAATCCATACAAAGAGTTTCACGTAAATACTTAGGGGACTATGCACTAAGCAGCGCGTTTTTGTGCCCGATTGGGAATTTTTGACTCGTACGTTATAAAGTGAAGCCGAATGCGGGATTCACTAACAAGTGAAGCGCATTTTGGTACGTGCAGCCAAAAATCTGCCCTATCGCACAAGCTGTTTTTCCGCCCCCTGCTATCGCGCTTAAACTTGTAAAGCGCGATAGCTGAAAAAAAGCCACTTGTAAGATCTGCATGGAGACGCTGCGTCTCCATGCATGGCTCCTAGGTTGCGTTTAGTCAGTAGTGCCGGCGACAGCGACGCAACGGCGGCTCTGACAAAATCAAATTTAAGGGACTTCCAGCGGTTACGACCAATCCGTCGCTCCGTCGCGTCACTCCTACTATAAGAACACACGACGGCTTCAATACATTTGTTTTGAAGCGACGTCGCTTCGCTGTCGCCGGCACTATAAGCGCAGCCTTACAGGCGATCGTACTGTAAACATATATATTTTAATAATAGTGTACATGTGCAGGGGGTCTCCTGAGCTGAACCGCATTGGCCTCAACTTCATAAGATACAGGCCTTGTTATGGGGTGCCTGTATCCCCTGTGCTTTTAAATCTTCAGTGTCACGTGACCGGGGGATTTAAATCCAGCAGGGGAATACCAGCACCCCATAACAGGGCCTGTATCTCATGAAGTAGGGTGTCCCCGAGGCTGAAACAATGCGGATCAGCTCAGGAGACCCCTGCTCATCTACACTAGTATCAATACACACATCACAATAAAAAATAATGAATTACCGTAGCGGATAGCCGCTATGGAAATTAAGCTGCTTTAATATAATTTTTATTAATATTGTGCGGGAGCAGAGGGTCTCCTGAGATGAACTGCATTTATTTCAGCCATTGAGACCCCCTGCTTCCCGAGTTACAGGCCCAAATAGGGGATTGCCGGTATCTCCATTATTTACATGTCACACATCACGCGACGTGGACACTTTAAAAATGGCGGCGACACTGGCATCTGATGCCCCCTAACGGGGCCTGTTACTCGGGAAGCAGGGGGTCCCTGAGCCAGAAATCAAAGTGCTTCAGCTCAGGAGACCCCCTGCTCCCGCACACTATTAAAAACAAAAACATTAAAGCAGCTTCATTACCATACCGACTATCCGCTAAGGCAATGAAGGGGTTAAGGCACAATACCATGTTTATTGGGGACAATTGTCCCCAATAAACATTGCAATACACAACACACCCATCCCCTGTGCCCCCAAAAAGCCCTATACCCCCTTAACATACATAAAAGATTTTAATATTTTTTTTATGCACAGGAACGATACTTTATAGGCTGGCGGTGATCTCCTCGGGTGTCCGGAGGGCCCACAGGGGTCCCCAGGTGGTCCACGCAGGTGTCCGGGGTCCCCACTTGCCTGCGGTACCAATCCTGTGCCCCCCAAAAAAAACATAAATAAATACTTTTAAATAAATACACCCCCCTCCCGCCCCCTAACACATACAGTAAATAATGGTCAAAATTACTATCATCCAGATTTTGATAATAGTGCATTTGCCCTTTTAAAATACAACATTAAGCAGCATAAATAAAGTAAATAAATCTTGCACTCAACCCTGCCAGGCTGCCATGATGAAGGCCGTCCTGATCCCCGTCAATGTCCAACGTTGCAACAAACAATAAAGATTTAAAAAAAAGACAATCTAATGTCCCCTAGCCCCTTAATTACCTTAGCGGTTAATAACCGCTATAGTAATTAAGGGGTTAACCCATCCTCTGCCATTACCCACCCAGGAGGCCTAACCACCCTCCCAAGGCAACTACCCCCACCCTTCACCCATTCATTGGTACAGTGGGTACATCATGCTCATATTATATGAGCATCATTTACCACGATAGCAAGAAATGGGGAAGGAATAAAAACGCAGGCCCAAATCAAAAACATTACATAGCAAAATAAAACACATTACATTGCAAAATAAAACACATCACATAGCCAATTAAATAGATAACAAATGCCAATACAACAATTGAATGGCACAGTGGACACATCATGCCCATATAATATGGACATCATTTAACACTATGCCAGTCAATGGTCAACCTAAAAAAAACAATCACAAACAAGATCCAATGCAATCAAAACAATAAGAAAAACAAATAAAGAAGTAAACAGAACTAAATTACTACCAATCAATTAATCCAATACAAAATAAATACCACAATTAACAATTAAAAGACCAAAACAAAACCATTAATAAATAAATGAAAGCTCAAAGTAAACACCATCAGACAAATTCTAACTACCAAAAAGAAGCCACTATTAAAAATCAAACAACCCCCCTCCCCCCTGAAAGAAACGATTTAAAACACCACTAAAAATGACAAATAAAATAAATAAAATAAAACCTGTCCTATGGAGCCCCTTTTGTTCCAAGTAAATAGAAGAGGTAGTCAGCCGGTGCACAACTGCCATCTGGATATGAATCGGAAGTCCACACGCTTTAAATCTTAAAGGTTGTATTTAATGAGTGCATACACAGAAGAGGTATAATGCTACAAAAAAACCTCTTGACGCGTTTCGTCCCGCTGGGGACTTTGTCAAAAGAGTAACTGGCACTGACCCCAGTGACGCTTATATAGGGAGACTAAAATTGCTATTGGGTGAATCAAATTGAATACGATGTTTAACACAACAGATGGATAATAGAGCAATCAGACTCTAAATAGGATCGCCCCTAATTAACCCCCTCACTATTCCTCACTAACAAGACATCACTTGGACCAATCTCATGCAGTACACATAAATAGAAAGACACAAAAGATTAAAAACAATTCTCAATACTGCCGTCTAAATACAAAAAGAAACCATGTATTAAACAGTTACCAGTAGCAATGTAGCAGAAACAGCAACATATATCATATATATAATAGCAAATAAATCATATCATAATTAATACATACAATAGGTGTATACGAAGAAAGCATCACTACTAAACTACACTATGGAATCTATATAAAATGTGTAGGATCATATATGGAAAATAATACTAATATCTAATCACACAGTTAATAAATCTACATACATAATAAATTTTAATATTAATCACTCGATATAATAATAATGACCTAAAAATATATAATTATGTATACCACTATATACAAAATAACAATTCAAAAAATATACTACTATATAATATATAAATATTAAACTAATATTAACACCAACAAATACTCATAATAAATCTATTAAAAGAACTTCCAAAGAAAATCATATATGAAAAAGACATCCAATATAAATAAACGATATGTCAAACTAAAAAGTGCTTAAGATCCCACTCTACATTAATCCCCGTGGGATGCAGTGTATTCATTGCATGGATCCAATATATTTCCCTTGTATTAAGTTTATTAATTCTATCTCCCCCTCTAGGGTGGATACCAACATGTTCAAGAGCTGAAAAAGAAAATTGGGAAATATCCCCCAGAAAAAAAAAACATTGAAAAGTGTCGCGACACTGGATGTAACAAGTCCTTCTTTAAAATATGTCTGATGTGTTCCTGAACCCTTACTCTCACTGGCCTAATGGTCCGACCAATTTATGACATCTTGCATCCACATTGTAAATGATAGATCACGTAACTGGAATGGCAATTCATAAAATTACCAATACGGTGGTTACCCTCACATGTGGGAATACTTTTAATGGCTCTAGCATATTTGCAAACTGAGCACCGCCCACATGGGAAAAAACCTCTTGCTATGTTACTAAGTTGTGATCCTTGTGGTTTAGCATTGAATAGACTCAGTGAGAGATGAGAACCTAAAGTTTTTGTTTTTTTATAAATAAACCTTGGTCCCTGTATCAGGGATGCTATATCCTTATCTAGAGTGAGTATTTTCCAATGTTTATGAAATATTTCTTTGATCGCTTTAGATTGTCTACTATAAACTGAAATAAAAGATGGACACATGGAATCACTTTCATAATTGTATTGCCTCTTTTTCTTATTATGTATTTTAGATTGAATAATTTCCTCTCTATCAAGAGAGTCTGCATATTCAAATGCTTTAATGATATCAATATCTTTATATTCTTTTTCTTTAAAATTATTCGCCATTTCATGTGAACGGGTCAAAAACATTTCATTACTTGAGCAAATCCTTTTTAAACGAATAAACTGAGCCTTGGGTATGCTCCTAATCAGGGCTGGAGGGTGACAACTAGTCGCACATAGGAGAGCATTTTTAGACAGGGGCTTTCGAAAAATATCTGTCTGTATCTTTTTATCAGTATCAATGAAAAGTGTTATATCTAAATAGTCTATATGTTGCATATTTTGTGTACAGTATGTGTAAATCTTAAATTATAATCATTGATATTAAGTGTGTTAATGAATGTGAGTAGTGAATCCAAATCCCCATCCCACACCAAAATAAGATCATCAATAAAGCGCCTATAAAAAATGATGTGACTACGGAATAAATTAGAATTGTGATATATGTGACATGACTCCCAAAGACCCATAAAAAGATTAGCATAAGATGGCGCAAAAGAAGAACCCATAGCCGTGCCTAATTTTTGTAAATAATACCGTGAATCAAACATAAAATAATTGTGAGTAAGTAAAAAAGTGACTAATTCCAATAAAAAAGTGCTCAAAGTGACCGATAAATCTGATAAATTCAGATAATGTTGGAGTGCATGTATGCCCTGTTCGTGTGTAATAATAGAATACAGGGAAGCCACATCAAGTGTGACCCACCTGTATCCCCGTTTCCATTCCAAGTCCTTTATGGACCTAATTAAATCTGAAGTATCTTTAATAAAGGACGGTAATTGATATACCAATGGTTGAAGAAACCCATCCACATACCGCGATAGCCCATCTCCCAAGAACTGCACTGTGCCCATCAAAAGTATTTGTGGGGTTACTAATCCCAAAGAAGAGAAGGTAAAATTGCCTATGGTCTACGCCGAATTTTGCGACATTTTTGATAAAGCCAGATCTGAGGTCTTACCACCTTATTGTTCTTTCGATTGTCCTATTGACTTGCTTCCCGGCTCTGTACCTCCCAGGGGAACTTCTTACCCACTTTCCCTTCCTGAGACTAAAGCTATGAAGGAGTATATCCATGAAAATGTACAAATGGGCTTTATTCGAAAATCTTCTTCCCCATCTGCCGCAGGCTTCTTCTTTGTGAAGAAAACTACAGGTCGCTACGACCATGTATTGATTACAGAGGCCTTAACAAGATCACCCTCAAAAACCGTTATCACTTACCATTGATTTCGGAACTCTTCCATCGCCTCCAAGGAGCCAACATCTTCACTAAATTAGACCTCTGTGGGGCCTACAATTTGGTAAGGATCTGCCTGTGAGGATGCGGGGATCTACCTATTTGCATACTGAGTCCACCCGCTGTCCAGGCTCCACAGAATCTGGGCTCTGGCAAATGGTGGCCGGATAGCCCTGTGTTAGCCCAGGATACGGGTAATCAAGCAGAACTACAGTACCCCTCCTGTTCTTACACCTTAGCATCCATGCGGCTTTCAATTCCGGACTCCGCACAGACCCATAGGCACCAAGTTTGGTAACCATCTGGTCCCATATATATATATATATATATATATATATATATATATATATATATATAATATACAGTTGTGTGAAAAAGAAAGTACACCCTCTTTGAATGCTATGGTTTTACATAAAGACATAATAACAATCATTTGTTCCTTAGCAGGTCTTAAAATTAGGTAAATACAACCTCAGATGAACAACAACACATGACATATTACACCGTGTCAAGATTTATTTAACAAAAATAAAGTCAAAATGGAGAAGCCATGTGTGAAAAACTAAGTATACCTTATGATTCAATAGCTTGTAGAACCACCTTTAGTAGCAATAACTTGAAGTAATCATTTTCTCTATGACTTTATCAGTCTCTCACATCGTTGTGGAGGAATTTTTGCTTCAGTTCATTGAGGTTTGTGGGCATTTGTTTATGCACAGCTCTCTTAAGGTTCAGCCAGAGCATTTCAATCGGATTGAGGTCTGGACTTTGACTGGGCCATTGCAACACCTTGATTCTTTTCTTTTTCAGCCATTCTGTTGTAGATTTGCTGGTGTGCTTGGGTTCATTGTCCTGTTGCATGACCCAATTTCGGCCAAGCTTTAGCTGTCGGACAGATGGCCTCACATTTGACTCTAGAATACTTTGGTATACAGAGGTGTTCATGGGCGACTCAATGACTGCAAGGTTCCCAGGTCCTGTGGCTGCAAAACAAGGCCAAATCATCACCCCTCCACCACTTGACAGTTGTTATGAGGTGTTTGTGCTGATATGCTGTGTTTGGTTTTCGCCAAACGTGGCGCTGTGCATTATGGCCAAACATCTCCACTTTGGTCTCTTCTGTCCAAAGGACATTGTTCCAGAAGTCTTGTGATTTGTTCAGATGCAACTTTGCAAACCTAAGCCATGCTGCCATGTTCTTTTAAGAGAGAAGAGGCTTTCTCCTGGCAACCCTTTCAAACAAACCATAATTGTTCAGTCTTTTTCTAATTGTACTGTCATGAACTTTAACATTTAACATGCTAACTGAGGCCTGTAGAGTCTGAGATGTAACTCTTGGTTTTTTTTTTACAATTTTTCAGAGCATTGCACGGTCTGACCTTGGGGTGAATTTGCTGGGACGTCCACTCCTGGGAAGATTGGCAACTGTCTTGAATGTTTTCCAATTTTGAATAATCTTTCTCACTGTAGAATGATAGACTTTAAATTTTTTGGAAATGGCCGTATAACCCTCCCCAGATTGATGGGCAGCAACAATTGCTTCTCTAAGATCATTGCCGATGTCTTTCCTCCTTGGCATTGTGTTAACACATAGCTGAATGTTCCAGACCAGCAAACTGTTAAAACTTTGGCTTTATAGAGGTGGACACACTTGCTGATGATCAATTAATCAAGGGCATTTCATTAGCAGCACCTGTCTGCTATTTAGCATCTTAATTCCTATGGAAGCAGAAAGGGTGTACTTAGTTTTTCACACATAGCTTCTCCATTTTAGCTTTATTTTTGTTAAATAAATCATGATGGTGTGATATGTGATGTGTTGTTGTTCATCTGAGGTTGTATTTACCTAATTTGTAGACCTGCTAAGGAACAGGTGATTGTTATTATGTCCTGATATGTAAAACCATGGAATTCATAGAGGGTGTACTTTCTTTTTCACACCACTGTGTATGTAGCCATGTCTGGTTTGGACTAATACATCTGCCCTCCTCCTGGCAGTAATTCCTGGTTAGGGCAGGTTGCCAGGAGTGATCATGGGTTTTCCCCACCTCTCTGCAGCCCAGTGAGTCACAGAGAAGGTAATGTAATCAGGTCTGGTGTCCAATCAGGGGAAAGGGGCTGGTTCTTACTGGATCTGTACTTAAGGGGCTGCACTTCCTGAATTTAAACTGTTGCCTCTATCGTGAGAGAGGCTGGTCTACCCAAGAGCAGTGTGCAGGGCTCTGCACACTGTGTGTCCTCCCTTAGGGGAGCGGTGGGAGACTGTTCCCCTTACTCTATAAGAGGGTAAGGGAAGAGTTGGGACTGCTCCTGGTGCCCTCTGGCTGGGAGTGTAGTCCAGGGACATCCTCAGGGTGCAAGCCCTAGTTCTGCTGAGTGACTGCTGTGCTGTGTGCATAGTGAATAAAGAAATACTGTTTACTATACTTCTGTCCTGTGATTGAAATCTATTGGTAAGAAGGAGAAAGAGACTCACAAGCAGGGATTTCTCCACTTATCCTGGGGGCTGCAAGAGATGGAGGCGCTGTCACCATGAGTACGAGTCAGGTTATACCCCAGAAGCCTGTCCTGTTGCTATCCCCTAACATCATGCGGGAGACTCAGGGCTACTGTTTATCAGCAGGTATGCCCCACACTACTCCAAGTAACTAGCATAGTTTTCCCCGTAATAGACCCTATCTGCGATGGTGGGGGAACATGGTTACATATATATACACATACTGTACATATAAAAATATATATTTTATATATAACCTATTGATTCTCAAGGAGAGCCTAGGTAGCCACAATAGCACTCAATGAGTTAATGAAATAAATATTTGACTTACTCCATTCTACGGCCACCATCTTCAGGGCATGAGCCCCGGAAACCAATTTCCCCCAAAAGGGCCGTTGCCCAACCATAAAAAATACATTCTACAGGCACGATGGCCAAAGGCCATAAAAAAAGACATTCACCAAACCAGTAAAATTACAATCAGTCCACACGCCCAGTGGCACAAATAAACAAAAAAGCCAGAGAAAAACCTATCTGTAACCCGAGGCCACTTGTGGCCTGGCAGTGAGGGATCTTCATTTTGACTGACACCCTCGATCCTCGGTTGATTTAAGAGTCTTCATCTGTAAGTATTGTAAGTATTTCTTCTTAAATCTTCTTTTTTTCTTCTCTCTTCATCTGTTCCTCTTGATGTCTTGTCACTTCTTTCTTCAGTCACCGTGTGGGGCCTCTTCTGCAACTTCAGGTCTTTGGGCCTTTTATAGTGGGTTCTTCTCATTCAATCTTCTCACAAATGGCGAAAACAAAATTCCAATTGAAATATAAAAACAAAGATGAAAAAAGATATATAGTGTAGTAATTCCAGACTCTAGTGGGATATCATTCAATTGATCCAATCACATGAACCCTACGGGAGGTCAGGGCTGTTACAGAATGCCTGAAATGGCATCACATAGTACAGCAAGCAATCAGATTACTTGCTGCACCATGTCATTGCCGCTTAATAGTTATGAAACCACAGATTAGGCAACCAAGCTTCCATGACTGGCCAAATCTGTGTCATTGTATTTTTTAAATTCTTTTATTGCTTTGGGGGTAACTGTTTATTGTGGTTATATTGGCCTCATTATCCACCTTTGCAGCCTTAACACAGCGCTGGTGAGGTTTGAAAATCCCCGTCAACACATAATGAAACGTTAACTTAAATTAACGTCTCTTTAAGTTAATAACTGAGCTTTGTAGATCTGCCAACTAGTCTGTTAAGTCTCTCTTCCTCATTTTAGAATGTTTGATCTTTCTTGATTTTTGCCTTTTATTCCTAATTGAACTACATAAATTACCCGTGTAATTATAGTGATATGCAGGTCCTCTTTATACTATGTCTTTTTTAATACATTTTCTCTTCATCCATTCACTTTAGTAACAGACAATCTTTTAGACAATATGGGCTTTGGAATATGTCTAATGTCAATTTCTTTATTTTGTGTTTCATGAGAGAGTTTTTGTATTTCTACTGTACAATTAGATATTTTATGTATATTATATCCTGATTTAAATGTAGTATCATGTTAAAAATCTTAATTATTTATTTTTGAGAAGGAAGGGATGTGAAAATATTCCTACATCAAAGTAACCAATTTTGGAGACTAATGTTTACAATGTATCAAGGGTCAAAGCAGCTTCAAATTGCTAGCGTTTAACTAACGGAATACAGCATTTTTTGCAGTAAAGCAGAAAATAGATAGGCCAGGGCATCTAAGAAGTCACCTCCTCAGATGAAGCGACACGATGTTGAAAAATGTAGTTTGGTGATAGAGACGCACAAGTAATGCTTTTCCCCCCACGTCATGTTATTTTTTGTATAATTCTTTTGAGATGGTATAAATACAATATTTTTACAGATTGACTGCTTGGATATTTACTTTGCTAAATGCGTTTGTTTGGAGATACAGTAACAGGAAAGATGGAAGCAGTCTGTCTATCTGAAGTCTGGATGCCCCTGGGAGTATGCTGTATTGTTTTTAGAGTATTTTTGTCTTCAAAGTGATATCACTTGTTTTTCTTATCTACAGCATCAATCTCCACATGGGATCAATAATAGTAAAAGAAAAAGGTGCTGTTAGTTTCATGACATTTATCTTTATATAAATAGCTAACAACATTTAATCATCATTTTAAACCAAAATTACAGTCTACTTGTTCTCCCTTTTTTGATAATTATATTATAATGATATTATATAATATCCTATTACATCTAATCCTATTGAATGTAACAGCTGCTTTATGTGCACTAACAAAAGTTCCTTTATTTCTAACAGTCAGATTTCCACAGAGGGCAATTAGAATTGAATTAGTTTTTTTTTATGTATGCAAAGCTGATACATTTAGTAAATGTAAGTCTTAAATAGTTGCAATATCCTTTAAATATTTGTTCTGTGCTTATTTAACTATGTATTTATGCTGATGGATTGAGAAGATGTGTGAAGTTACATGTTTTACTGAAAGATAGCTATACAGTAGCTCTCTAGTGTAAAATGAGCTTGGGACTTTGCACACAACCCACAAGATTGCCACTGCACAAAAATAAGCATTTTGGTCGGTAAACCTAGCTTGTATACTGTAAATCTGATGGGGCACACTGTGAACTCCATAATGTATATCAAATTGCATGTAGTAGGCATATAAAAGTAAACAATGTATATATTTGCCAGACATTGGCACCTTCTTCTATCTGATGGTGATTTGGTTAAAGCTATTGGACCCAGGCCTAATATCACCAGTAGGAGATCGAAAAACCTACGTGACAAACTCGTACATAGCCATTATCAGCGTACCCGAGTAGAGACTTGGCTGAGCCCGATCAAGGGGATGTATCGGTGTCAGGGTTGTAAGGCATGCAAATTTGCAATTACAACTAAGACGTTCCAAAATCATGACAACACACAGCATTTTAGTGTCGACAGCTTTATTAATTGCAGAACAACTAATGTCATCTATCTTCTTATCTGCAAATGTGGGGGGAAAAGGTATGTGGGCAAAACCACAAGGCAATTGAGTAGACGCATACTCGAACATATTAATTCCATTAAACACGCTGCAGAAACACCAGTAGCGAGACACGTCACGCACCACCACAATGGAGATGTTGACAGCCTCAAGTTTATGGGCATCTATCAAGTTAGGTGCCCAGTAAGGGGCGGAAATGTAGATCAGTTATTACTTCGTATTGAGGCTGAGTGGATTTATAAATTGAAGACCAGGAGTCCTCATGGACTCAACGAAGGATTCACATTCACTCCCTTCATCTGATCTCCATGCTTGCTAAATGCCTTGCCCACTTTATCTCGGACCACTCATTCATGCTGTCATTAGTACCCTTAACCACCCTGATACGATACCTATCTCGAGCTGACGTACAATTCTGCCGACTTATCTGAGAATAGTTCTACCACAGTGCTTGGATATCACAGCCATGATATTGTTATATACTATTATATTGCTCTAAATCTTATTGAGAATTATTGACTATATTACCTGTAAGACGAACCCATATGTTATGGGTTTACTGATATGTGCAATAACCATTCACACAACATACACAATGAGAATTATTGATATTATATCAGTTGTGTGTGTAATATTTTGTGTTCACTTTATTTTGTCACTGTATTTTTGACATGATTTTATTGGAGGGGTTATGCTGCATTTATTACCTTTATTTGTGTTTATTCTCCCTTTGCTGTTCTTGACAACAATATATATTTTGGGCAATGAGACCCTGTTTTTGGCATTTCACCTTTATATCTCTTTGGGCATGCGCAATAACAACCAAATATGTGGGGCAACAATTTATGTATATCCACACATGCGCAAACAATAACAGAGAGATGTGGAATAATGATTGTCTACTCACACATGCGCAATGTAGCCCAAGGAAGCCAGCTATATTTTGTCAATACAAGCATGCGCTTTGACACGGATCTACTGGCTGTAAAAGCCAACAGTCCTGTCATGCGCATAATCAGTTGGGGCCGTCCTCGAGCATGTGCAGGGCTAGTAAAGCTCGCTAAATAGTCAATCACCCTGCGCATGCGCAGTAAGATCTCGCGATCGGCGCCACTCTCTATTGATATTTTTTATAGCTAGAATGGATCCCGGAGAGCCAGAGCATCATCAGAATGTCGTTTTGTTGTCACCAGCAACCTAATTTAGGTAACATTGAGTGATTTATACAGCTAACGCTGGCGCTGTCTGCGCATGCGCCATAGCGATGAGTCTGCCGGTCGCCATGACGACCTGAGCATTTAAATAGCTTCCGCTTCCCCTCCCATGCAAAATTGTCCCTGACGAAGCTCCATAGTAGGAGGGAAACGCGCGTTGGACGCGTTATCATGTCACTAGCCCCTGTCATGGGGTTATTTTAATATAGTGCGCTACTACCAGTATTATTACTAGCACAGCCATATATATAAAAATAGTGCAGCTAGCAGGGTCGGTTCTCTTGTTATTAACATTGTCCTTGGACATATTCTAGCTGTATCCCTGCTGCAGCATTTGGCTAATTTACTAACTGTGCTATTAATTGCAAGTGTTGGTCACTGTTTCTCCACTAGCATAGCTATATATTTAACAACAGTGTAGCTGGCAGGGCTGACTCTACTGATACTACTATTACTATTTATTGGTATATTATAGCCGTATCCCTGCTGCAGCTTTTGGCTGTTTTATCACAGTGCCAGTGAGTGCTAGGTACTTTGACTCACCTTGCCTGGTTGCACTTTGTTTGGCCCAACTAGTTTCAGTCACTACTATATACTGGAACCTATATATACGTGAGGCCAACTCTGTTGCATGTGTATATAGTGTTTAATTTACTTTTAAGGTTTATTACATTTAGTGGTACGGTAATATATGTTTTAATTACACTTATTAAAAGTTATATTTTAAATTCACATAGTGTGCACATAAGTGAATTTTCTTTTTGGAGCACATACATTTGTGCACTCCTTTTGCTTTCCTGATTCACTTCAATTCACAGTTGCACCTATTGTCCTTGATAATTATCGCTTATATTTATTAATCATTTACATTACAATTAGTATGATTTAGTCGATCACTCCCTACCCCTTCCCCTCTTGTTTGTTATATATATATAATAATCAAAAATAAATAGACGATACCGTTCTGTGACTAACGAAATACTTTTATTTGTGCGTGCTTTCGAGATACACTGATCTCTACTTCCGGCAGTGTTACAATGAATAAAGCAAGCAAAGGGTTTACTTAAAAAAAATGTCTCTTGGAATGTTATCTGTGCTTGTCCCTCCATGTATAAGTATATATATATATATTGTGACAGAAACCAGGGGTTGGTAATAAACTCCATATACAGGGCTCCCAGGATACTGAACAGTTTCTGTCCTGTCTAAGCTGAACAGGGCAGCCTCGTGGTACAGGCACTCCATTCCACAGTTTGTCTGCTGCCTGTTTTCTGTCACCTGTCATGCTGATTAGAGTTCAGGTATATAAGACCTGTTTCCTGTTTCCTCTGGGCCCCGCCCAAGAGCCTGGAAGGCTGCTGAACTGCAGAGGGGTGAGAAAGCCTCTTTCCCAAATCGCTTCATTCATTCTGTTAGTTTGTCTAAAGACTGCAAAGGTACTTATTTTGTTGGTGGAAGTGGACAAGCCACTTCCAACTCTGAGTCAGGGACATCTAAGTTTAAGTTATCGCTCAGACGAGCAGCTTTTTGTTTGGCTTTGTTTTCTGTTTAAACTGTGGCAGTCTCAGTGCCTGGGACTGAATAAACCAGGCATAGCCTGTTTAAAGGAACAGTACGTGACGTCTCATCATTTAACCTACCCTAAAAGACCGTGTTCTAACAGTCCCGGACAGACGGCGGAGCCCCGGAGTAAGCCGTTTGTCACATATGGTGGAGAATGCGGGCAGAACACTGAAAGGTCTGGGGGTTAAAGAACTTTAAAAATAAAAAGAAGGTTTTTTTTTCTCTCTCTCCAAACAAGATGGAAGACGTGGTGAGTGCGCTGGTACGCAATGTCGCTGTCCAGAAAGACGCGAATGAAGCCCTGCAACAGGCGAATGCAAACCAGCAAGAGACAAACCGCTTGCTGAGAGAGGAGCAACAGCGGCTCGCTCAGGGCTTACAGCAGGAACTCGAGATCCTGAGGGGGACTATCAGTAACCTTCCACTGGCAGCGGCAGCCCCAGTTCCGAAAATGACCAGGGCAAGCCACTACCTTCAGAAGATGGGACCCTCGGATGATGTGGAAGCCTATCTTCTCACGTTTGAACGCACGGCACAGAGAGAGGGATGGCCAGAAGCTGAGTGGGCTGGTCTAATCGCACCCTTCCTAAGCGGCGAACCCCAGAAGGCTTACTTTGATCTAGAGCCAGCCGAAGCTAACGTCTATGCAAAATTGAAGTTCGAGATCCTCGCCCGCCTCGGCGTAACCACGGCTGTTCGCGCCCAAAGGTTTCACGCATGGTCCTTCACGATGGATAAAGCCACCCGAAGCCAGATGTATGACCTCATCCACCTCGCCCGGAAGTGGCTACAACCCGAGATCAACTCAGCAAGCCACATCGTGGAACGGTTGGTCATGGACCAGTTCTTGAGGAAACTTCCCTCTGCCTTACGCCATTGGGTCAGTCGGAGTGACCCCCACAATGCGGATGAGCTTGTGGCCCTCGTAGAAAGGTACAATGCAGCAGGAGAGCACCCGCAACCCACAGTCGTGGAGCAACCCCACTACCCGAGGTTCCAGGACTCTTCCAGAGACGGTAAAAGGGTACCGGGGTTAAGGGGAGCTGAAGAGCGGCGACCACCTTCACGCAGCACCAGCAACAGTGGTTCGCACACTAAGGGCAATAGCCAACATGGGGAGCCGGGAAAAGGCTCTAAGTGGGACACAGACTATGTACCTAAATGTGTAAATTGTCATGAGAGGGGCCACACAGCAAAAATCTGCCCACTAAATGATGAGCCCATGCAATGCAACAGCGTGGAACCTTATTCGCTGTTGTCCCAATGTATGGGCCCTAGCCCAGAGGACCCCTTGAATAACCATCTGTGGGCATTTGTAAAGGTTAATGGTAAGAGGGTTCGGGCACTTCTTGACTCTGGGAGTATGGTCACACTAGTGTCCGAATACCTATTGCCCATTAAGAAGAAACAGGTAAACAGTTCACAAAGAGTGGCAATTTGTTGTATACATGGGGATAATCATGAATATTCCACTGTTGATGTTTTTTTTTGAAACAGAATTTGGTTCTTTAGATTTCAAGGTGGGTGTTGTACCCAAACTGGCACATGATGTGTTAATAGGGACCGACTTTCCCCATTTTCTAAAAATGTGGTCCCCAGCTCAGAATAGCGCCCAGAGTTCAATAGCAGACCATAACGAAGTGTTAGAAGAAACAAATCCTTTCCCTTTTTCAGAAATGGAGGTTGACGAGGGCCCAAATAAGAAGGGGGAAAAGGAGGAG
Source organism: Ascaphus truei (assembly GCF_040206685.1). Classification (NCBI taxonomy): domain Eukaryota; kingdom Metazoa; phylum Chordata; class Amphibia; order Anura; family Ascaphidae; genus Ascaphus; species Ascaphus truei. The sequence continues at coordinate 225,605,633 of NC_134483.1, read as the reverse complement.
TGCTGTGAAATTCCCTTCCCCATCACTACTTTGGTAGGGAATACCCCAAATCAAGATGTTGATCAGGCACTTACCACCCCAGTACAGGATAAGACCCTCGCTGACCTAGAGGTCAGTCCTGGGAGTTTTAAGAAGGCCCAGTGGGAGGACCCCACATTAGCGGTAGCAAGGGGAAATATACGGGACCAGAATAGTACTCCTGGCCAACCAGATAGGTCACTTGCTTACCCCTACTTCGAGGTAGAGAACGACCTAGTATATCGGGTTGATAAAAGAAAATCAGTTACAACTAAACAATTGTTGGTACCACGGACATTCCGTAACGTAGTATTACACCTCGCACATAGTCATCCATTGGGGGGACACCTAGGGGTGGAAAAGACAAAAGAAAAGGTTCTCCGAAGCTTTTATTGGCCTGGGGTTCTGGCAGAAATTACAAACTATTGTTCCTCATGCCCAGAATGTCAGATCACCGCCCCGTTCAAAGCATACCGCAGCCCATTGGTACCCCTTCCCATAATAGAGGTACCATTTGACCGGATTGCTATGGATCTAGTAGGACCCCTAATAAAGTCTGCTAGGGGACATCAGCATATATTGGTAATATTAGATTATGCTACCCGATATCCGGAGGCAGTTCCCCTACGTAGCACCTCTGCTAAAAACATAGCAAAAGAGTTAGTACTTCTGTTTTCCCGGGTCGGAATTCCTAAAGAGATCTTATCTGACCAGGGAACACCATTTATGTCCCAAGTAACAAAAGAGCTATGTAAACTCCTAAAAATCAAGCATCTCAGAACCTCAGTCTATCATCCACAAACAGATGGTTTAGTGGAAAGGTTCAATAAAACCTTAAAGAGCATGTTACGCCGGGCGGTCGATAAGGATGGGAAAAACTGGGACTGTTTGTTACCATACCTGTTATTTGCCATTAGGGAAGTTCCCCAGTCATCCACAGGCTTCTCCCCGTTTGAACTATTGTATGGCCGACATCCAAGGGGCTTACTGGATATAGCCAAAGAAACTTGGGAACACGAGGTTACCCCTTACAGAAGTGTAATAGAGCATGTTGCCCAAATGCAGGACCGCATTGCTGCAGTCCTACCCATAGTGAGGGAACACATGGAGAAAGCTCAAGAAGCACAAAGGAATACGTATAATAAGGGTGCTAGGGTCAGAATTTTTTTTCCAGGTGATAGGGTACTAGTTCTGGTTCCCACCGTGGAGAGTAAATTCCTTGCTAAATGGCATGGGCCATATGAGGTCTTGGAAAGAGTGGGAGAAGTAAATTATAGGGTAAGGCAGCCAGGTAGGAGGAAACCTGAGCAAATTTACCATATAAACCTACTCAAGCCCTGGAAAGATAGAGAGGTCTTGTTAACCCTAGTACCCCCAGGTCCGTCAGAGAATCAAGAAACTGACCCAGAGGTTAGCATAGCTGAAACACTGTCCGTGCATCAGAAACGAGAGGTCCAGAGTTTAGTGAGAAGGAACAAAGAAATCTTCTCTACACAGCCAGGTAAAACTAACGTAATTAAACATGACATAGTCTCTGAACCGGGGGTCCGAGTTAACCTTAAACCGTACCGAATCCCAGAGGCCAAGAGAGAGGCTATAAGTTTAGAGGTTAAAAAAATGCTAAAACTAGGCGTAATTGAGGAATCCCAAAGTGGGTGGAACAGCCCTATAGTTTTAGTCCCAAAGCCAGACGGTACAACAAGGTTTTGTAATGACTACCGGAAACTAAACGCGGTGTCAAAATTTGATACTTATCCTATGCCCAGGGTGGATGAACTTGTAGAGAGACTGGGCAAAGCCCGATATCTCACAACCCTAGACCTAACAAAAGGGTACTGGCAGGTTCCCCTCACAGAAAGGGCAAAAGAAAAAACAGCCTTCTCAACCCCAGACGGCCTCTTTCAATATAAGGTGCTGCCTTTTGGCTTACATGGAGCTCCCGCCACATTCCAAAGAATGATGGATAAAATTTTAAAACCACATGTTCGGTACGCTGCCGCCTACCTGGATGATGTGGTAATCCATAGTGAAGATTGGCAGTCCCACCTTCCAAAGGTCCAAGCTGTGCTCGACGCAGTTCGGTCTGCTGGACTAACTGCTAACCCCGCTAAATGCACTATTGGTCTGGAGGAGGCCAAGTATCTGGGGTATTCTATTGGTAGAGGGTTACTCAAACCACAAACACTCAAAGTAGAGGCGATACAAAATTGGCCAAGGCCAGTCACAAAAAAACAAGTAAGGACCTTTTTGGGGTTAATTGGCTACTATAGGAGGTTTATTCCCAATTTTGCAACTAAGGCAACCCCACTAACCGACCTCACAAAAGCAAGAGGACCGCTAATGGTAAAGTGGTCCCCCGAAGCCGAACAGGCCTTTAGAAGCCTGAAAGAAGCTCTCTGTGCCCAACCAGTGTTGGTCACACCTGACTTCTCCAAAGAGTTCGTAGTCCAAACCGACGCATCTGAGGTAGGGCTGGGGGCGGTACTCTCCCAGGAGTCTCAAGGGGAGGAGCACCCCATCCTTTATTTAAGTAGGAAACTAAATCCCCAGGAGAAAAATTACTCCATAGTCGAGAAAGAGTGTCTCGCAATAAAGTGGGCTGTAGAGACACTCAAGTATTATCTGTTGGGGAGAAAGTTCCGATTGGTCACAGATCATGCACCCCTTACCTGGATGTGTCAAAATAGGGAGAAGAACGCTAGGGTGACCAGGTGGTTCCTAAGCCTACAGCCCTTTAAATTTTCTGTGGAACACAGGTCGGGGCACAAACATGGCAATGCCGACGGGTTGTCAAGGATGCACTCCCTAATATCCATGGTCGCTCACCCCTCGAGGTCTGAGCTGGGGGGGAGGATATGTGACAGAAACCAGGGGTTGGTAATAAACTCCATATACAGGGCTCCCAGGATACTGAACAGTTTCTGTCCTGTCTAAGCTGAACAGGGCAGCCTCGTGGTACAGGCACTCCATTCCACAGTTTGTCTGCTGCCTGTTTTCTGTCACCTGTCATGCTGATTAGAGTTCAGGTATATAAGACCTGTTTCCTGTTTCCTCTGGGCCCCGCCCAAGAGCCTGGAAGGCTGCTGAACTGCAGAGGGGTGAGAAAGCCTCTTTCCCAAATCGCTTCATTCATTCTGTTAGTTTGTCTAAAGACTGCAAAGGTACTTATTTTGTTGGTGGAAGTGGACAAGCCACTTCCAACTCTGAGTCAGGGACATCTAAGTTTAAGTTATCGCTCAGACGAGCAGCTTTTTGTTTGGCTTTGTTTTCTGTTTAAACTGTGGCAGTCTCAGTGCCTGGGACTGAATAAACCAGGCATAGCCTGTTTAAAGGAACAGTACGTGACGTCTCATCATTTAACCTACCCTAAAAGACCGTGTTCTAACAGTCCCGGACAGACGGCGGAGCCCCGGAGTAAGCCGTTTGTCACAATATATATATATAGTAAACAAAAGAGACAGCACTCCCCTTGATAAAGAGCCCTCTGTGGGTTTGAAACATTGGATCTATGTGATTTTTTGACAATATAGCTTTTTGAAAACTTACCTTCTGAGTGCTTTCTCTGCTTTGCCTTTTGTCTGGATGGTAACGTATTATTTATTTATAATTTATTTATATATATATCGTGACAAAGTATCTTCTTGCTCTGTACCTTTGTCCAAGGATCAGCACTTTCACACAGCCTTCCAGGTAGAGGAGATAGTCTTCTGACACAGAGGTGAAAAGCTCGGCTTGTTTATTTTGCCATACAAATGCTACAGCAGATAACAGGAGTAAATCAAACAAACAAAACAAAAGTCTTTTTCTCAGCATAACACAGCTTTTCAGCACACCCTCCTCTTGAGAGTTAAAGAGCCCTGTCTTGCTCTGTTTAGAGCAACCTTTTAATCATCTCCCTGCTCAATCAGCTGCTCCAGTCCTGTGAAAGCTGGGAGAGCTAGAAGTCCCGGTCTGGATTCCCCTTGGTAAATCTCCAAACCGTGGAGTGGAGCAGAAACCCTGCACTAATTTAGGGCCGTAATAACCTCTTTTCTCTACTGTTCACTCATATCTGTGACATATCCTCCCCTACAGCTCAGACCTAGTGGGGTGAGCAACCGTGCACACCAGTGAATGCATTCTTGACAAGCCATCTGCATTCCCCTGTCTACTGCCTGCCCTGTCTTCCACTGAGAATTTGTAGGGTTGCAGACTGAGAAACCAGCGTGTCACTCTGCTATTTTTCTCCCTATTCTGACTCATCCAGGTTAGGGGTGCGTGGTCATCACCAGCCTGAATTTACTGCCTAACAGGTAGTACTTAAGACTGTCTACTGCCCAATTTATTGCAAGACACTCTTTTTCAACTATGGAGTAGTTTATTTAGTGTGGGTTAAGTTTTCTTCTTAGGTACAAGATAGGATGTTCTTCATTCTGGTTCTCTTGTGAGAGGACCGCACCAAGCCTACGTCCGATGCATCGGTTTGCAAAATAAATTCCCTAGCAAAATCGGGAGTTACTAACACTGGTTTGGCACATATGGCTTCTTTCAATGACCTGAATGCTTGTTCTAGTTCTGGGGACCATTTTACCATTACTGGAGCTCTTGTCTTTGTCAGATCAGTTAAACGACATGCAAGGGTAGCAAAGTTATAGATAAACCTCCGGTAATATCCAACTAGGCCAAGGAAAGTTCTCGCTTGTTTCTTGGTGACTGGCCGGGGCCAATTCCTGATGGCTTCCACTTTAGCCATTTGAGGTTTCACTAACCCTCTAACAATAGAATATCCTAAATATTTGGCTTCCTCTAAGCCAATTGTACACTTCCTTGGGTTAGCCGTTAACCCCGCAGAGTAAATCGAGTTTAACACTGCTTGTACTTTTAGAAGGTGGGATTCCCAATCTTCGGTATTTATCCCTGCATCGTCTAAATATGCAGCGGCATATAATGTATGTGGCCTTAATATTCTGTCCATCATCCATTAAAAGGTGGCAGGAGCCCCATGCAGACCAAACGGCAACACCTTGTATTGGAAAAGACCATCAGGAGTAGAAAAGGCAGTCTTTTCCTTTGCCTACTCTTTGAGTGGAACCTGCCAGTAACCCTTGGTCAAATCTAGTGTGGTGAGGTAACGGGCTTTCCCAAGTCTCTCCACTAGCTGATCAGCCGTTGGCATGGGGTAGGAATCAAATTTTGAGATATCATTCAGCTTGCGATAATCGTTACAAAACCTTACAGTCCCATCAGGCTTTGGTACAAGCACAATAGGGCTGCTCCAGTCACTTTGTGACTCATCAATCACCCCAAGCTCTAGCACTTTCTTAACCTCTGCTCTAATGGCCTCTCTAAGAGCTGCAGGTATTCTATAAGGCTTAAGATTGACCCTTTTTTCCTGGTTCAGTTATAATGTCATGCCTAATAACCCTAGTCCTTCCTGAAACTGCGGAGAATACCCTTTTATTTAATTTAACAAATTCCATGACTTCCCGTGCCTGGTGTATAGACAGGGCCTTTGATATGTTCACTTCTGGATCTGGGTTTTTCCTAGCGGGGAAGGCAGTGGTTTCCACAGTAATTAGAACCTCCCTTTCTTTCCAGGGCTTGAGTAAGTTCACATGGTATATTTGTTCAGGCTTTCGTCTGCCTGGCTGCCTCACTTTATAATTTACCTCACCCATTTTTTCAATAACCTCATATGGCCCATGCTATTTTGCCAGAAATGTATTTTCTACTGTGGGGATTAACACTAGAACTCTGTCTACAGGTTGAAACCTACGGACCCTAGCATTCCTATTATAGCGTTTCCGCTGGTTACGTTGAGCCTTTTCCATATGTTCCCACACTATAGGCATAATGGCTGCCATGCGTTACTGCATATGGGTTATATGCTCAATTACACTGCGATGGGGTGTAGTCTCCTGTTCCCATGTCTTCTTGGCTATGTCAAGTAACCCCCTAAGGTGTCTACCATACAACAATTCAAATGGTGAAAACCCAGTAGATGCTTGGGGCACTTCTCTATTAGCAAACATTAAATAAGGTAACAGAAAATCCCAGTTCTTTCCATCCTTATCAATTACTTTCCGCAGCATTGCCTTTAGGGTTTTATTGAACCGCTCCACCAAACCATCAGTTTGTGGGTGGCACACAGAAGTTTTTAACTGTTTTATGTGGAGAAGTTTGCATAACTCCTTGGTTACCCGAGACATGAATGGAGCACCCTGATCTGATAGGATCTCCTTGGGAATCCCCACCTGACTACACATCATCATTAACTCTTTAGCAATAGATTTTGCTGAGACTGTGCGTAGAGGGATTGCCGCAGGATATCGGGTCGCATAGTCTAATATCACCAGTATGTATTGATGCCCCCTGGCTGACTTCACTAAAGGGCCAACAAAATCCATAGCAATGCGTTCAAATGGGACTCCAATTATTGGTAGGGGTACCAACGGACTACGGTACGCTGGCAAAGGGGCAGTGAGCTGACATTCAGGACACGATGAACAATAATCTATTATTGCTGCCATCACCCCTGGCCAGTAAAAACTCCTGAGAATACGCTCTTTAGTCTTTTCAACGCCTAGGTGACCACCTAGTACATGGCTGTGCGCGAGGCTTAACACAGTGCGCTGATACGCTTTTGGCACTAACAACTGTTTTACTCTAACAGACTGTTTTTCTTCAAGGCGATACAACAGATCGTTATCCACCTAAAAGTAAGGATAAGACAAGGGTCTGTCTGGATTAGTAGGGGTTCCATTCCTTACTGAAATGGAATTTCGGGCTACTGACAAAGTGGGATCAGACCACTGGGCACTCTTAAAGTTACCTGGGCTAACCTCTAAATCAATAAGGTCAATGTCTGGTTCCGGTCTATTTGATGGTCAGGCACCATTTTGTTCTGGGTTGCCGCCCACTAGTGCTTTTACAGGGTATGGCTGTTTACTCCCAGACTTATTTGTGCTGTCTAGTTCGTCTCCCAAAATGTCAGCAAATGGGAAATCATCATTACATTCATATGACAAACTAGTGGCAAGTTTTTCAGCAGCTGGCCATAAACTTAGAAAATGGGGAACATCTCTACCAATAATCATGTCATGGGCTAATTTTGGTACAAGACCAACTCACCAATTTATAGTGCCACACTGTGACTCAACCTGTACTTCAGCAGTGGAGTAGTTATGTACATCCCCATGTATACAGGAAATATCAATCTGTTGGGAGTCATCTACCTGAATACCATTTACCAAATCTGGGTCTATGAGGGTAACCATACTCCCTGAGTCAAGTAATGCCTGAACCCTTTTTCCCTCTACCTGCACGGAACACCAAGGGTAACTATTCAGACAACCATTTTTGTTTTCAGAACACACTGTTTGGGCATACAGTAAGTAATCATCCTCATTATTATTACCCACATTACATTCCATGGGTTCAACCATTCTCGGACAGTCCTTTGCCATATGTCCAAACTCTCGATATTTAAAACATTTCACAGCATAGTCCCTTATAGGTTCTTTCCGCTTAACAAAGTTCCTTTCTCTTGTGGTTATGTCCCTGGGGTTATAGACCCCAACCTGTTCATCAAAATTCCCCCTTTTCCCTGGAACAGTCATACCAATTTTGCTGGGGCTCTGGACCTTCCAGTTCTGAGGCTGCCCTTGGATAGGGGGTTGAAGCCATTCTCCAGCTGCACTGTACCATTCTACCAATGTGACTAACTGGTCAGCTGTTTGGGGATCACTCTGGCTGACCCAGCGACGAAGGGCAACAGGTAAGCCTCTCAGAAATTGGTCCATCACTAGTTGCTCCACAATGTGGCTGAATGTGTTGATTTCCGGTTGTAACCACTTTCTGGCAAGATGTATTAAGTCAAACATCTGTGATCTTGTGGCTTTATCCAGGTTGTAGGTCCAGGAGTGAAACATCTGGGCACAAACCACCGTTGTCACCCCTAGGCGTGCCAGGATCTCCTTTTTCAGCTCGCTGTAATCACTGGTTTGAGCCGGTTTCAGATCATAGTATGCTTTCTGGGAGAAGGAGAGGAGGAAAGTGGTGCCGGTACATCTTTAGTAACAAGATAGACGGGTGATTTCCCACAAGAGCTACGGTCTGTGAGAGAGGGCACGGCTTGGCAGGAGATCCGAGGCGCAGGAGCTGAGAGTGACATCAGCTAAGCGGAACGGTTGCAGAGTCCGACCAGCGTGAAGCTCCCCACATCACCACCAGATCGGGAGAAGTAGCAAGATAAGGGAAGACTTGGTAATCTAACTGAGGCGCTGGAGAATAACTGTGTCTCTGTGGAGTGGATGGAGTGCAGAGTTCAAGCAGCGTGAAGGTCCCCAGGCTATCTCAAGTAAGAACAGTGCAAAATCGCATACCATTACGATAACCAACATCTGAACTTTGGGTTATTATACCATGAAGCTTTGACACGCAACACACTAGAGACTATGGGCCTCATGCACTAAGCGCCGAAAAAGTGCAATCGCCAAGTGTTCCCTATCGGCATGATTTTGGCAATTTGCTCTCGCAGTATTCGTAAGGGCCGAATCCATGCCGAATCCCTGGCGAATCACTGCGAAAGCAAAATGCCGATGAGCCGGTGATAAAAAAGCCTGGCTCCCGATAGCCTGGCGATAGGCCGTTTCTGCCGATATGTGTTTGCAGCAGAGAGAGACCCGCTGCTCTCTCTGCGCAAAAATCGGCACATTAAAAATCTTTCTAAACAACTTTTATTCATAGTGTACATGTGCAGGGGGTCTCCGGAGCTGAACCGCATTGGTTTCTGGTCCGGGGACCCCCTGCTTCCCGAGATACAGGCCCCTTTATGAGGTGCCGGTATCCCTCTGCATTTAAAGGTCCCGATCACGTGACCGCGGAATGTAAACAAAGCAGAGGGATACCGGCACCCCATAAAGGAGCCTGTATCTCGGGAAGCAGGGGGTCCCCGGACCTAAAACAAAAGCGGTTCAGCTCCGGAGACCCTCTGCACATCTACACTATGAGTAAAACACACATATAAATAAACAATCATTCCATATTTTAGCGGCTATCCGCTATGGTAATTAAGCAGCCTTAATGTATTTTTAATAATATTGTGCGGGAGCAGGGGGTGCCCAGAGCTGAACCACATTGAGTTGTGGCTCAGGGACCCCCTGCTTCCCGAGTTACAGGCCCCGGTAAGGGGTATTGGGTGCCAGTGTCGCCGCCATCTTTATAGAGCCCACGTCGCGTCTTGGACGCTATAAAGATGGCGGCGACACTGGAACCGATGCCCCAAACCGGGGCCTTTAACTCAGGAAGCAGGGGGGCCCTGAGCCACAAATCAATGCGGTTCAGCTCAGGAGACCCCCTGCTCCCGCACAATATTATTAAAATACATTAATGCTGCTTCATTACCATAGCGGATAGCCGCTAAAGCAATTAAGGGGTTAAGGCATAATAGCATGTTTATTGGGGACAATTGCCCCCAATAAACATTGCAATCCACAACATACACCCCCTGTGCCCCCAACAACCCCTATACCCACATTACATATATTACATTTTTGGGATGCACAGCAATGATACTAGAGGACGGCGGGGGCCCTCGGGTGTTCCCCGCAGGCCTGCAGTACCAATTCTGTGCCCCCCCCCAAAAAAAAATACAACAACACAAATACTTTACAATAAATACACCCCCCTAAAACATACAATACAGTAATGGGCAAAATTACAATTATCCACAAATGGATAATAGTAGTGCATTTGTCCATTTAAAATACATAAAGAACAATAAATACATTAAATACATATTGCACTCACCCATGTCCGGCTGCCACGATGAAGGCCATCCTCATCTTCATCCTGCCCATGCCCCCTCTGATGCTGCAAAACAGAAACAAGAATAAAAACATCCAATGTAATGTCCCCCTAACCCCTTAATCACCATAGCGGTTATTAACCGCTACAGTCATTAAGGGGTTAACCCGCCCTCACACACCACTTGGGAGGCCTACATACCCTCCCCCACTAACCCCCCACCCCGTGAGGCCTAACCACCCTCACCCACTACCCAGCCGGGAGGCCCACCCACATACCCTTGGGGCCAATACCCCCTCCCCCCACCCCCAGTACCCACATTAAAAAAAATACACTGCCCCACAATAAACATCATTCTATTTATTAAATACATAACTCACCCCCTGTGCCCCCCCATAAATACATGATTTATCCTTTTACATACAGGGTTCATACCCCAGGCCCACGCGAGTCCCCGGTGAGCCCAATGGGTCACCTCACAGATGTACAGGTTACCAGCAACTTGTTTCATACAGGTTCTGGAGGCCTGTTGGTGGGTCCCGCCAGGCACCATGGCCCACCAGGTGGTCTCCGTGGGTCACCGTGAGCCACAATTGGGTCCCCACGGTAGGTCCACGGATGTCTGGGAGCCCCGGGTCAGACCCACAGGTGTCTGCGGGGCCTCGGGTGGTTCCCACGGGGGTCTGGGGACCCACCAGCCTGATACCTGTGAGATACCCGAGGATACCGCAGGTGGTCTCTAGAGGTCTCACGCAGAACCAAAAGGAACAAATCCTGAATGTAAAATAAATAAACCTGACCTATACATTCAATAAATTAATCCCCCCCCAACACATACAGTACAATAATGTGCAAAATAACTATTATCCAGATAGGGATAATAGATTATTTGCCCATTATTAAACACATTAACTAGCATATTAAAATAAATAAAGTACTACTGACCTCATCAATAAGAAGCCCCTGTCGCCAGCAAAATCCTTGTCTTCCGTTGCCCACAAAATAAATAGCCAATACATAGCCAATACATTGCAATTACATTCAGATATCAATTAACCCTTTAATCAACTTATCGGATAATAACCGCAAAGGTAATTAAGGGGTTAAGCCACCCTGGCCCGATACCCACCCTTCACCCATTCATTTGTACAGGGGCTTCATCATGCAACTATATATATATATATATATATATATATATATACAGTGCTTGACAAATCACCCACAAATCTACTCGCCGAACCAAAGAATCTACTCGCCACCTAGTCCCGCCCCAACCCCGCCTTTAGTCCCGCCCCTAGTCCCGCCCCCAACCCCGCCTCTAATCCCGCCCCCAGCCCTGCATTTAAAAAAACCATAAATGAAATAAATTGAATAAATTCCTAGTAAGAACATTCGTTTTTGACATAAGTTTATTTATTGTATTACATTATACTACAATTAGTCCTTGTGTATAAATGTCAAATCTAGAAAAAAAGCCAGATGTGAATGACTAGTTTCCTGAACCCCTTAACCAGTGTCTGGACGTCCCCACTTCACAATATTTAAAGCAGCAATCCGGCCTGGGATCTTACCTGATCTGCAGTCCGTCAATGTCCAGGTACCCTCATTCCCGCAATGTTATACATTGGAGGGGATGTGTTCCCTACCTGTCTTCTGGGTTAGGGGGGGTTCCGATGTCTCCCGTGTGAAGCTTGAGTCAGATCTGGAAGAAAGCAGAATAGGTTATTTCGGTGTAGTGTAGGGCAGTTAAGATATACAGGGTAAATAAGATATCCAGATCCAGATTGTGAGACAGAGAGACAGAGAGAGAGGGTGAGAGAGACGGAGAGAGAGGGTGAGAGAGACGGAGAGAGAGGGTGAGAGAGATGGAGAGAGAGGGTGAGAGAGACGGAGAGAGAGGGTGAGAGAGACGGAGAGAGAGGGTGAGAGAGACGAAGAGAGAGGGTGAGAGAGACGGAGAGAGAGGGTGAGCGAGACGGAGGAGAGAGGGGTGAGAGAGACGAAGAGAGAGGGTGAGAGAGACGAAGAGAGAGGGTGAGAGAGACGGAGAGAGAGGGTGAGAGAGTGTGAGAGAGACGGAGAGAGTGTGAGAGAGACGGAGGGTGAGAGACAGAGAGAGGGTGACTGTGGGGGGATGGGGTGACTGGGTGGGGTGATTGGGGGTGTGGGGTGACTGGGTGGGGTGATTGGGGGTGTGGGGTGACTGGGTGGGGTGATTGATTGGGGGGTGGGGTGATTGATTGGGGGGTGGGGTGATTGGGGGGGTGGGGTGATTGTGGGGGTGGGGTGATTGGGGGGGTGATGGGATGTCTGACTTGGTGGGGATTACTGACTGTCTGACTGGGTGGGATGACTGGGCAGGGGGTGGGATGACAGACTATGACTGACTTTTGACTGACTGGGTGGGGGTGTGACTGACTTTTGACTGACTGGGTGGGGGGGGTGACTGACTTTTGACTGACTGGGTGGGGGGGGATGACTGACTGACTGGGTGGGGGGTGACTGGGTACCTCTGGTGTCCTACACGTTCTCTCTCTCTCATACACACACACACACATACACACTCTCTCATACCCATACACACACTCTCTCATACCCATACACACACTCTCTCATTCCCATACACTCTCTCCCTCTCTCTCGTATACCCCTCTCTCTTTCTCCCATACCCCTCTCTCTCTTTCTCTCTCCCATACCCCCTCTCTCTCTCTCTCTCTCCCATACCCCTCTCTCTCTCTCTCTGTCCCATACCCCTCTCTCTCTCTCTCTCTCTGTCCCATACCCCCCTCTCTCTCTCTCTCTCTGTCCCATACCCTCTCTCTCTCTCTCTCTCTGTCCCATACCCTCTCTCTCTCTCTCCCTCTCCCATACCCCTCTCTCTCTCTCATACCACACACACACACACACACACACACACACCCTGCTACTACCTTCCGCCCCGCGTGGGCAGCTGGAGCACCGTAGGGAGGGGAGAGAGACACCCGAGCCGCGCGGTCACCGGAGGGATGGGGGGGAGAGACACACGAGCCGCGCGGGCACCGGAGGGAGGGGGGAGAGACACACGAGCCGCGCGGGCACCGGAGGGAGGGGGGAGAGACACGAGCCGCACGGTCACCGGAGGGAGGGAGGGAGAGACATCCGAGCCGCGCAGGCAGCGGGAGCAACGGAGGGAGGGGGGAGTGAAACCCGAGCCTCGCGGGCAGCGGGAGCAACGGAGGGAGGGGGGTGAAAAACCCAACCCACGCGGGCAGCACTGGAGGGAGCGGGGGTGAAGCACCTGAGCCGCTCGGGCAGCGGGAGCACCGGAGGGAGGGGGGTGAAGCACCCGAGCCGCGCGGGCAGCGGGAGCACCGGAGGGAGGGGGGTGAAGCACCCGAGCCGCGCGGGCAGCGGGAGCACCGGAGGGAGCGGGGGTGAAGCACCCGAGCCGAGCGGGCAGCGGGAGCACCAGAGGGAGGGGGGTGAAGCACCCGAGCCGCGCGGGCAGCGGGAGCACCGGAGGGAGGGGGGTGAAGCACCCGAGCCGCGCGGGCAGCGGGAGTACCGGAGGAAGGGGGGAGAAACACCAGAACAGTACAGTATATATAAATATTTATTACAGTGCATTAAGTTCCCCCCCACCTCAAGCATCTGTCCACAATCCTCTCCATGACCGGATCAGTGCAGGTCTTGTAAGCAGGAGGTGACACAATTATACAGGAGGATATATAGGCGCGCGCACCTCCAACCCCCCCCCCCCCCCTTCATTACTTACCCGTGCAGAGAAGGAAGGGCGGTTTGAAGTCCTGGCAACTCCAAGCCGCGTCACAGCCAGAGGGTTTTTTTTTTTTTTTTCGAGCAGGGGATTTTGTTTTTGCAGAGCAGGGGAAAAGCTACTGGCCACGAGCCAATATCCGATCGCAGCTGGCGAGTTGGCGACCGGGTTTGTCGAGCACTGTATATATATATATATATATATATATATATATATACACATATATATATATAGAGCGAGAGAGAGATATATATATATAATATATATATATATATATATATATCAAAACAAAACAAAAAATCAAAGTAGCGCCTCTATTGTAACCTAACAACTGTGATTATGTCTACCTAACTGTGAAATATTTATTTGAAAATCTGTGGAACGGCCATGGGAGCCAAATTTGCTCCTAGTTATGCTAACCTCTATATGGGACTGTGGGAGAGTACCCATGTGTGGGGGGATGCTGTACTGGGGGCGGGTTTGGTGTTCTAAGGCCGTTTCATAGAGGATATCCTTATTATTTGGGATGGTGAGAGGGGAATCCTGGAGGGGATTCTGGAATCCTTCAATGATAACCAGATGGGGCTGAAATTTACATATAACATACATCCTGACACTATAGTATTTTAGATCTGGAGCTACTTGTGGGTCTTCAAAACAAAATTCAAACAAGAACACACTTTAAAACTGTGGCTGCGAACAGCTACCTACAATATGGTAGCAACCATTATAAAAAATGGTTAGACAATGTACCTAAAAGTCAGTTCTACAGGTTAAGACGCAACTGTTCAATGGACACAGATTTTCGTATTCAGGGTAAAAATCTTTCAGGAAAGTTTCAGGAAAAAGGCTATGACATGACAATTGTCAATAAAGCATTTTTAGACGCTAGTCTTCTAGATCGTGCTACACTATTGGAAAAATCAAAATTAAAAACAATTTGTAACTCTAGTAATGAGGCTAAATGTAAAGGGTCCACACCAAAATTTATTACGCAATATAATCAATCTGCAAAACAAATTTAAAAAGTTTTAAATTGTCATTGGAACATTCTGGTCAGCGATCCAGAAATTGGTCATCTTTTGCCAAAACATGCTCCTGTGATTTTCAGAAAAGCAAGGAGTATCAAAACAATGATTGCTCCAAGCAAATTAAAAACATCAAAAGTAGTAAACACAAAAAGAGTGGACGGTTCCATTCACATCAGGGAAAAGGGAAACTTTGGATGTGGGAGAGGCAGGTGTCTTACGTGTAAACATTTGATTAAAACTAATAAATTTACATCTCAATCTAATGGCATTTTGCATGAAATAACAGAATATATTAACTGTCTCAGTGAGTATGTTATTTATCTGATATCATGCGAATGCGGCTTACAATATGTGGGCCGCACTACAAGAGCTCTAAATACAAGATTTTTAGAGCACCAAAGAAATATAATAAATGGATGCCAAACACACAACCTCTCCCGCCATTACTGTACTAAACATCTTAAAGATCCAATGTCCCTACGAGTTATGGGCATTGAGTACATTCCCCCCACATATATGGGTGGAGATCGCTTTAAAAGATTGTGTAGGAGGGAGACTTACTGGATGTATATTTTAGATACCATGCACCCTAAGGGACATAATGACCATATTGACACAAGCACGTAACTACCCTGCTAAAAGTTTGCAATGAAATCCAGTGTGGAATGGAACGGGGACAACTCACTGGTGCAGTATTCCTAGATTTTGCAAAGGCTTTTGACACAGTTGATCATGCTATCCTGCTTAACAAACTCCAGAGCTCTGGAATAGGGAAACATGCTTTAAACTGGTTTCAGTCCTACCTATCAGGAAGATCCCAACATGTGTCCATCTCAGGCTCTAACTCCAACCCCCTGGATATCACCTGTGGTGTCCCGCAAGGCTCTGTTCTGGGGCCCCTACTCTTCTCAGTGTTCATTAATGATCTTCCCACAGCTTGTAAGGAAGCCTCAATACACATGTATGCAGATGACACAATCCTGTATGCACACAGCCATAGCCTCTCTGACCTTCAACACATACTTCAGTCTGACTTTTTGAGACTCGAAAACTGGATTTCCCAAAACAAACTGTTTTTAAACACTGACAAGACTGTAACAATGGTATTTGGGACCAAGACTAAATTTGTAAAGCTTCCAGTGACTGAGCTCCTGATTAGAACCAACGCTAAAACCACCCTAACACCTGTCACTAGTTTTAAATACCTGGGCTTATGGTTTGACTCCCACTTAACATTCGGGATGCACATTGATACCCTGACAACCAAGACCTATGCCAAACTAGGGGTACTTTACAGGAACAAATCCTCCCTAAGTCTCCTGGTCAGAAAGCGTATTGCACAGCAGATGCTAATGCCAATTATTGACTATGGAGACATAGTATATGGCTCGGCTCCTCAAACCCACCTTAGCAAACTTGACACCCTCTACAATTCAATTTGTCGTTTTGTTCTCCAATGCAACTACAACACACATCACTGCGAAATGCTCAAAGAACTAGATTGGTCATCACTAGAGTCTAGGCGCAAAGTTCACCTTTCCTGTCTCACCCTCAAATACTTTCTGGGCAAGCTACCCAGCTACCTGAACAAGCTCCTCACCCCTACCACATGCAGTACCTATCACCTGAGATCAGACTCCAAAAGACTATTCATGGTCCCAAGACTCAACAAAGTATCCGGACGTTCCTCCTTCTCCTTCCGTGCACCCCAAAACTGGAACAACCTACCAGAGACTCTCATATCCACCACCAGCTTAAGTTCTTTCAAATCTAAGGCTGTCTCACACTTTAATCTGGTCTGTAACTGTTTCATACGCTCATAATATATATTTTCTTTAACTGTGCATGCAATGTCTTGTATATAAATGTATACCTTGTTCATTTATGTAACTGTATTTGTAACCATGTATTATTTGTTTTACTCTGTGCCCAGGACATACTTGAAAACGAGAGGTAACTCTCAATGTATTACTTCCTGGTAAAATATTTTATAAATAAATAAATAAATAAATAGTGTGATCACCCATGGAGGGTGATCCTTCGGAGGTCTGGTTTGAATGCTTTACAGCATTCCCTCTGAACTATGGTGACATGTCAGGTTTAAAAATATAACTTTCCATACTGTTATCTTTAGAGATTATATATAATAACCCTATTATAGGTTGGTTTATCTATGGTTTACACCATATTGCGGATGTGTCTGTTCTGGTTCGCGAATGGCCTTACCCTATTTAGTCACAACATAAATAGCTTCAGTGTTAATTTCACACATTATTTGATTAGTTAGATCTTTACAACATCCATTCACGTTAATTTATACACATACATTTATTCACATTCACTTTATTATATACATCATAATTTATTTAATGTTTCACATATATAGTTAGTTTTATCAACATCACATAGGTTAATAATATGTACTTTTATATTACACACACTTTCAATATTACATGATTCATGTTGAGGGTTCTTCTGTCCTTGCTCAATAACAACCTTTGCTGCATCAATGACTCCAACTGCAATCCATATACTTGTAAATTGCTAATGTATAACACCAGGTATATTTACTAAGACTTGGTAAGTGGAACTTCAGTCCGTGTAATATCCTAGCAACTAAGCTGCTGGCTAATGGTGTAAGGGGTTAAATTGGTAGTTTCATTCTACATGTAATAGCTTCTCCAATTCTTGACATAACCTTTTTTCATATATAACATATTTGTCACTTAGTCATTTGTTCAAATCAAACTTCAAAATTATTGTAAGAGGTTATTAAAATTAAAATCAGATTCAATTTATAAACAAAAATAGAACTAATACTAATTACTACTCAAACAATGATAATAGCATATTAAGTTTATGAATTAATACATCAAGCAATACTCTGCAAAAATTCCAACGAATTGAACATATCTCTGTAAATTGTAAAATACAAACATTCATCTAATCACATTTTTTGAAAGATAGTGTGGTCCTCATAACCAGTCTATTGGGATTTGCACTGCATTAAGATTAAAGCAATAGACTGGTTGAACTTTTGTAATTAACTTTTTAATTGTTTTATTAGTATATGCAAATATCCTTGCTATAAATACTGTGGGGGCACATCCAATGGGTAACCCCTGATGAAGTCATCATAGATGACGAAACGCGTAGGGCGTGGCTAAGACAGAGGAGTAATTTTCCCACGGAGACCATTACTGCGGGTTGAGAACTATTGCAGGCTGTGAGAGGCAAAGCAGAAGTTTGGATCCCTCTTTCCCCCAGTGGTGCAGCGACCAGAAGCAGGCAGCTGAAGGTACTGGTTCCCAGAGGGATTTCCTGTGCGGGGCACCCGACCGGGTGGACGTCACTTCCGGGTGCAGGAGACCACGCGGAGAGCACACAGGAGAAGGACACCATTGCTGAGTCGGACAGCAGTATTGGCTTATGAGAGCCTATCTCATACCTGCTTATATACCGTGTACACTTGTGAGTGGGCATTTGACTGTTTTTATTGTTCCATAAACCGAATTGTTATACTTTAATGCACTAGGTGTGCGCCTGTTTTTTTCTTTTATTTTTCATATATATATATGAAATACACACATGATAAACCAATAAACAAATAAATGTAGAAGGGTTATCAAAAACATGCTCTACTACAAATACCACTTCTCCATACAGACACAGTACAATAAAATCCTATTTCCTTAAAAAATCCAATCTCATCTTCCAATCAAAATCCTCAAATGCCAATCAAAAGCCTCAAATGCCAATCAAAACATTGCATTTACATTGTATACGTGATGCATACAATCTATGCACCATGTACACTCTACCAATGAATGTTAACAATAACATATTCCAAACAAAATACCAATACATCCAAACAAGTATACTATTTAAACCAATCAAGTAACCATAAATGAATTAGCATTCATTAGTGATTTAATTAAACAATTTAAATTCCATCCATAACAATTAAACAATTAACTATTTCAATCGTTAAACAGAACAAGTTATCCTCAGGCAAAATATAACTACCAAAAAGAATACAATATACAAAAGCAAGCCTCACCCTGACCTAAAGTACACCAAACAAGACCAAAAATTACATCTATCTAATTTTAAAATACATGACAGACACATTTATGCATAGCAGCATATCAAAAACATTTTAAACACAGCAAAACAAGCTTTTCAAACAACATCATTTCTTACCCTGTATGTATATATCGATCTAGACATACATACATACATACAGTGGCAAGAAATGATATACCAAAAAAAAACCACATGTAAAAAAACAAAAAAAAATGAACAAGTTAAATAAAATACATTTCTTTTGTTCACTTACCATTACTTGACCCACTCACCGACTCCCGTTGAACAGCTTGCTCTCGAACCAATCCACGCACAGGAACCCATAAAATAATAAACCATAAAATAATAAACATTAAAATAAAAAAACAAAACAATCCAGGGGTCTTCTATTTGTAATCCATCTTCATCTGTATTGTATTGTATTGTATGTCTTTATTTATATAGCGCCATTAATGTATGGAGAAGTGGTACTTGTAGTAGAGCATGGTTTTGATAACCCTTCTACATTTATTTATATATTGGTTCATCATGTGTGTACATATCTCTCTCTCTCTCTCTCTCTCTCTCTCTCTCTCTCTCTCTCTCTCTCTCTCTCTCTCTCTCTCTCTCTCTCTCTCTCTCTCTCTCTCTCTCTCTCTCTCTCTCTCTCTATATATATATATATATATATATATATATATATATAAATATATATATATATGTGTATATATATAGTTGCATGATGAAGCCACTGTACAAATGAATGGGTGAAGGGTGGGTATCGGGCCAGGGTGGCTTAACCCCTTCATTACCTTTGCGGTTATTATCCGATAAGTTGATTAAGGGTTAATTGATACCCAAGGGCCCCCGCCGGAATATAGTATCATTGATGTGCATATATGTGTATGTTAGGGGGGTATAGGGGTTGTTGGGGTAATATATATATATATATATATATATATATATATATATATATATATGTATATATATATATATATATATATATATTTATATATATATATATATATATATATATATATATATATATTTATTTATATATATTTATTTATTTTGTGTCTTCATTGGATGTGTTTTTTTATTTTTTGGGGGAGGCACATTGACTGATAATATATTAATCTGTACCACTTTAAGGTACAGATTAATACATTATTATGACAATATTTGGGGGGCATTTGTGGCTTGGTATTGCTGTTGGTATTTTTAATGTCAGTTTTTTATGTGGATTTCATTGTTGGATTTTTTCCTACTTAATGTAATAAAATGTTTGCGATTGGTGTTCGCTTGTAGTTAATGTTGCATTATGTTAGCTAATGTGTTTTATGGTTACATCAGAGATTGTTTGAATGTATTTCTTTGTCTTTTAATGGTTACATTCATTAATGTTGTAGTAATTCATTGGTTTGATTGGTTAGTGTTACTATTCATTTTGAGTTGGTTTAGGAATTCATTGGTTTCATTGGTTAATGGTTTAATTAATTCATTGTTGATGTTGTTACTGCTTGTATTCATTGGATTAGCTGGCTACTGTTTTTATTGACTTTATTTAGGTATGATAATGCAGTGTTTAATAATGGGAAAATAATCTATTATCCATATCTGGATAATAGTAATTTTGCACATTATTGTACTGTATGTGTTAGGGCGGAGGGGGGGGGGGGTTGTGTATTGATGTTTGTTAAATATTTTTTTAATATACATTTGATTAATAGTGTACATGAGCAGGGGGTCTCGGGATCTGAACAGCATTGGTTTCAGGTCTGAGGTCCCCCTACTTCAGGAGATACAGGCCCCGTTATCGGGTGCCGGTATCCCCTGCACTTTCAAGCTTCCGCGTCACGTGACCGGGACATTTAAATTCTGCAGGGTATACCGGCACTCCATAATGGGGCCTGTATCTCCTGAAGTAGGGGGTCCTCGGACCTGAAACCAATGCTGTTCAGCTCCGGAGACCCCCTGCTCATGTACACTATTAATCAAATGTATTTATTTAGTGTACGATCGCCTGTAACAGCCTTGCATGGAGATGGCAAATCTCCATGCAAATGTTACATGCGGCTTTTTTTTCTATCAGCTAGCGTACGTGAAGGTTAAGAACGCTAGCAGGGGGAAAAAAAGCAACCCGTATGCTGTGGGTGTTTTGAGCAGGTACGTTAAAAATGAACTCAAGGCCTTAGTGAATCGCGTCCCTGGCCTCACTTTTTAACGGACGTGCTTTTTTTGAACATCAGAACGCAAATCCATTGGGCTTAGTGCATAGCCCCCTGTGAGTCTTACACTACCATTCCCATAATTGGGTTTTATCTTGTTTTTGCATCAAATGCAATAACACATATACTATTTGGGTTTCTGTGTTAAAACTAGCATTCAGGCAGCACCTACTAGATATTAACCCCTACATTTCTGCGCACTTGGTATATTCACGTGTATATATTTATATGTGAATATACCAAGTGCGTGAATATGTGAATATATCATATCATATATATGAAAAAAGCAAAGACACAGCGCACTAAAGGTGAACGGAAGTATATGTATTAGTAAACACACAGATATAGAAACTTACATTTTAAAAGGTAAAAAGGAGTTCCACTGGGTCGGATGAGAACTGACAGTCAATTATATATAATTTTGCTGAAAATTATCAATAATGAATTAATTAATTTTCTTTCTTGCTGATGTGCACAGAAACATGGTTGAAGAAGCAATGGTTTGAAAAATTTCAGACAGGCAGCTAATTCACTGTATTATTAATGCATCTTTAAAATAAATAATGTTATTTCTAAGGGATTGTCATATACGTTGAACAATAAAAATGCCCTTCTGATCCCTTTGTATAAAGATATCAATTATATATTTCAAATCAATCAGGAAATGTCAGAACAAAATGTATTTTCAAGGAGGATAGTTATCTTGTGGGCTTCTCAATAATGTATTAGCACATGTACAGTGTTTCATAGTTATTGGATTTTTACTGCTTTGTGTGTGTCCCACAATAGGTCTTGTGTGGGCAAGGTCTTGAAGGATACCTATTGTAAAAGACCGTGTAATATAAGCAAGGACAAAATTCACTCACCCACACATTTTTATCAGGCAAGATCAACAGAAAAAATACAATATGGTTAAAACCATACTCTTCCCGAGCTAATCAATGCAGGTAATGCTTAATTCATACCAAAACTAGAAACATGTAAAATGAATGAGACCCCACTGATCTATTTCTCTGTCTCTCATACTGGAAAATTAGTAGAAGGAAGCAATGGGAAAAAAACGGTTCAAGAAGCTGAAAACCAACATTATCGACAGTAACTCATTACACCCACCCCCACAAAACATATTAAAAGGTGCTTTGTTGCATGGGTTCTTACAAAGGTTAGTACAATGACTCCATAGCTTATGTATTTCTCATGTCTTACTGCTGTGAGGCAACAGGAGCTTAGACTTCGATTTCAGCTACTGTAGGTTAACCTGCTATCAAGACAGTGACATTACTATTGTACTCATTGTCGTAATATTATGCAGTTTTCATTCAAATCAACCGTAGGACCAGGAAACACTTTCTTATGCCAATGAGCAAGTCTTGGTGACTGTAACAAACAGTGGGGAATTCAGGGACATGGGTAATAATTCAAGTCTTGGTGATGCAAAACTGGGGACAATTTCATAGCACCAGATTCCTGCATCATTATTGCTCCATGTTGCAGCTGCAGACATAGCCAAAGTTATTGCACAGGGACGCGTTTCCGTTAGTGTGAGTTTAAATGCACTGTGCATTTTCTTTTAAATGTTATACTTAATCTAAAACAGATGAAGAATCCACCCTGTCTATACAGTAAATAGCTGTAAAGTGTATCTGCGGTGTACTACCTGCTAAGGGGTGACCCTTTTCTGCATCAGTGTTTTCCTTGATCATCCTCACAATTAAAAATGCTTTACATTTTGAAATTTCCAATTTGTGAGCACTTTAACCCATAGGCTTTGGAAGTACAGAGAATATAAATATATCCAAAAGTAGACACTGATTTCATGTTGTTCTACTAGATCTATACTAATTGCATTCATTGTAATCAGTTGGAATGTACATTTGTTGTTAGTCGTCATTCTAACAAATGATACTGTTTTTATATTGTTACTTTATATTCTACACCAGTGTTTCCCAACTCCAGCCCCCAGGGAACCCCAACAGGTCAGGTCTTAAGGATATCCCTGCTCCAGCACAGGTGGGTCAATCAGTGGCTCAGTCATTTTGACTGAGCCACCAGTGCTGGAGCAGGGATGTCCTTAAGACCTGACCTGTTGGGGTTCCCTGAGGACTGGAGTTTGGAAACACTGTGCTACACAATACATGTACTGTGAATTCATGATGCAAACATTTCCATATGATGTGTGGCAATATGCAATCTTTCCTTTTAGTACAAGTCAAAGTACAAAACGTATAGCGTGTTAATATTTGTTTAATTTTTTCATTAGTATTTTTACTCTGAATGTGCTATTTTTACAAATTCAAGTAAGTGTCTTCCGGCACACATGCCTTCGTATTTAGTAGCACTTCTTAGTAAATATAGCTCATTGTCTATGCAGGAATTCGCAGTGTGTCTCACATTGACATTGCACTGCTTTCACATTGCAATCATTTCAGAGAATCAGACAGACCATAAGGAATATCGATTTATGACCAACTGTATTCTGAGAGACTAAAAACTGAAGAGTATTATGATGACATGAGGAGCACTGTTTATCATGGAGTGTTTGAGATTCTGTACAACACAGGCTGAATTGAAGAGAGGAAGCAAATACATGATTGAGAAGGAGAGAGAGAAAAGGAAAGAGTAAATATGAAAAAGAGATTGCGTGAGGGAGAAAGAGAGAAAGTCACTGCATGGGGGTTATTCGTGAAGGTGAAATAGGCACTACCGCATGATAACTCCCATTCAAGTCAAGAGGAATTCCCATGTGCTGGTGCCTGATCAGCACTGTTGCACTTAATAAAGAACCCCCTAAGGGCCAGATCCACAAAGCTCCATAATGGCCGGTTTAATTCCTGATGCTGCCAATGTACAGGACAACAGCAATCAAAGAAGCCGCAATGCACATCCAATATGACAAATTATTTCATTCATGTCGATGCTTTCTCTTCTAATAAGTATGGGTCGTTTTGTTCAATCCTTTGACCAAAACATTTCAAACCTGCAACCACATCAAGGAAGAGCCTTCTCAGCAGGTCCGTTCACTAGCAATTTTACACTGTGTCTGGTGTATTTCTTCCACGGCATATACAAAAGAGGAAATAAAACAATAACATAGCCAACAGCATGGGATGTGTGACATGTATGTGGTGCCTAAGGGGTTCAAATTTAGGAGCACAATATGTGCTGTGCATGAACTACAGTGCAGCTAAAACTGGTTACAAACCAGAAGTGCCCTAATAAATAGTGAAAAAAATTATAAAGTGCAACAGCAGCAACAAGAAAGCAACTACTGCCAACATGCTGAGGCAGGGTCAGTCCCTGACTCTGGTAGTGGTTGCCACTCAAACAATGATGATGTAAACATCTTCTAGTATCTGCAGCGCCTCCCACTTCCTAGCTAACATATTAATAAGGAAAAAATTAGTCAAACAGCGCACAACTCATAGTGTAGTACTGTATATTCAATTACAGTGAAGTGAAGGAAAAATATTGCATGTACGTCAAAAAGGGTATATTCAGGCAATACATGAATTTCGGCACGTTACCAAACAGCATTCAGCTTTCAGCAGGGCTCCTTGTCCAATGGATATCTAATCTCAGACACACTATTAGATAGGGCTGGGGTTCCTTATGTAACGGGTTTCCCCCCCCCCCCCAATCTCACATTGGCCCGGGTACTCTAATAACCAACCCCCATTACGTGTTAGTGTTTGGTGGTGCACCTGTAGGCAACAGAACTCCTGAGTCTCCCGCTTGATGGTATTAGGGGATGTCATCAGGACAGGTAGCTGAGGTAGTGGGTGCGAGTTCAACTTACATCATGTGCAGCGCCTCCACCTCATCAGGATCTGTGCTTCCGCAGGGAGATGGTCCTGGTGAGGAACTCTTTCTTGGTGGTGCCATCCACTGCTGAGTAACTTCACACTCACACAGTGGGGTTATCGTTAACAAGGTCATCTTTATTGTAGACGGTGATGTAGCAGACTGCCCCATGCAGCTGCCGGCTCTAGCCGCACATCTCTCCGTGCTGTCCCTTCGCCAGGTACGCCCTCCCGAATTGAAGTGGGATTCCCTCTTCTCCTAGGGAGATCCTCTCTGTGCCAGGTCCCTGGACACAGAGCGGCTTAGACAGGCTGATTGGTCAACCTGGACCACTAGTTACTTCACTAGGGTCACAAAGTGTTCCTACAATCCCTTATGCAGGAAAATACAACTTCCCAACAACTTCCCACAGCTGCTGAAACACACTAGCACTAACTGTGTTGTGCCTTATATACTTCAGGAGGCAGGCGCATCCCTGATGTCACTATCCAGGGACTCAGAGCATACAGCCACTCCCCTCCATACATAGGGCACCTCACCATGGTGTGAGGGAAAACCTCCATAACTACTACTGGCATACCTGTACTTACCAGGACTTACTGCCAACAGAGAGGAAAGTAATATACCATTATTATGCATGGCTATATACTCCCCCTGGTGAATCCCCACCGTCCCGGCTGGGGCCTAAATTTGGTGTACCTTGCTCCAGGAAACACTGAAAAAGAACACACAAATTAAGCGTTAACATTATCACATTCACATAATAATGACAGAACATCCGCTCACTGACCAGCAGAGAACATCAAAGAAAAAGGCAGACCACTCTTTGACGGGACCTAATAGTAGTGTCGAGGGTCTGGTTTCTTCACCTCCCGCCCCGCTGCATCGGTGACTGTCACGCTAAACTCTCGGGGCAAGCCTCGCTCATTACAATACACCACCTTGTGCATATAAATGCTGCGCCCGATTTTCCAGACCCGCATCAATTGGGAGACCCTCTGCTCAGCCTGAACTCCCTTAATGGCCCCTCCCTTATTAACGATATAGTATTCGATATCATTACGAAGCCACCTTTCTCGATTGTCCTCTATTTCCCTCATCAGAGGTTCAGGGACATATGGGTATTCAAGCCCATGGGACCTTTTATATTTGGCTGCAATAGCCCGTTCAGCTCGGCAGGCCCGGGTTAATTTAGCCCAGCCTTTCCCGGTAACACCCATGACAGGGGCTCATCTGACTCCACCGGATCATCTAACCCTTCAGATCCCTTTGGGGTAATAAGACCTCCTTGTATTCGGTCCCACCTTACTCGTAGCTCCTTGAGATAGGCCTCATCGTCAAAATCCCCAGGAGCCCACCAATGGTCAACCACCTCATCCCTTTCTAGAATGAAACGGGTGCGGTCTATCCAGGTGACATAACCCTCATATAATGGTGCCCACCACCTAGTTTCCCGTACCTCCCCTGAGTTGGGTTCTAGTGGCTCTTCCTCCTCGGGCCCACCCGATGATACCCCTGAAGTACCCTCAGATGGCGCAACCCTTTCCTTACGCTGTGACCAGTGTCCACCCGTGATACTCAGCATACTAGTGCTATCACTGGGTACCGACCCTCGTCGGGAAATCCTCCCTCCACCCTCCGACCCATCATCCAAAGTTCCCCAGTCCAGGCTTCCAGTCCTTTCTTCGGTAGGACCCCAGGAATCCCCTGACATCCCCAGGCTAGAGGTTGACCCGAATGAACAGGTAACAGGGACAGGGGATTGAACTAGGGCCTTGGGGCTAACTTTGGGGATGGACGGGGTTGGGGGACGGGGCCGGACGGTAGGTACCGGCAGGGTCACGGCCTGCTCCTCCGTAATACCTGACTCACGTCCGCTACAAAGTTCATTCTTTCCTTCGGCAGCTGAGCCTCTCGCTCTCCGGTTCGAGCGCCCACTCCGTCTGTCCGTAGGGGATCGACTCCCACTGCTCGACCGTAGAGGCGCAATCGCCTCCCACTCGACACCGCTCAGGTCATCCGGAACTGCCTCTGGACACGCACGTGCTGCGACGCCATCTTGGGTTGGGTCCCCAATCGAGACCTCTTCCTCCACGAGGACATCCGGCAACGCCCTTTTGCTGCACGGTCCAGCCTGACCCTGGATCCGCTCTTCGTTCACCTCCACCCCCGGAATCTGCGGTGAGCACGGAGTTAACCTACTGCTCCGCAGGGTCGGGGTGGATCGACCTCCTTCCGACCCGCTAGTCACCACGGCAGTGGGACTCCGGCGCTCGGGTTGTCGCGGTACTGGAGACACTCGACTCCGTGTCTCCACACCATGAGGAATAGCATCTCGCCACGGAATACCACTAGTATGGTACTCCGCCAACAAGTCCTGTGCCTCGGCCAACCTGGCACACTCCTCGTCCGAGGACTCTAATTTACAATTCGGGCGGGGTATTCCAGTAGGGGACCGTCGATGGGCTCCTTTCCAGTCACCTCTCCGATGACTGGTTTTCTCGGCCTTAAGAACTCGGCTTGATTCCGGCTCCGCGGGACCTGCACTCACACTCCACAGTGCACCCAGAATCTCCGCTGCTGACATCAGGGTAGGATCTCTCATCCCCACGGCTTGTACAGGCACAAATGTCGTCATAGGTCACATATATTGCAGTCCACAGTGAGGGCATCGAGCCTCACTGCCCACGGCTCTGCCAGGCAGTCTGCACTGCAGGCTGAGACAGACCACTGTCTCCACACCCTCTACACGGATAATCAGGAAGCCTCCTGGAGCCGAATAGGGGTGGGTGGATATCAAGGGACTCTGTTCCACTTTCTCCGCTTGCTCAGCCATGGTCACCAACGGAAGCACTCGTCCTAGCGGTCTGTATTGATCAATGGCTCTTCGCAACTGAAGTGCAGGGGAGGGTAGAGCAATCCTTCCCCCCACTTCCTCCATCGGCATCCGGTGGAACTGCAGACCACTCCCCCTGGTTGAAACTAGGGGGATGTCTCGCCGCTTTGTAGGCTGACCCAGCACTGGGGCGGAGTGAGTCATAGTCCATGAGGGCGCGGCTCCAGCTTTTGCGCCAAACTCCCCAACTGGGTGGAGTTTCCTCGTTGCCGCCAATCCTGGCCAACAATTAGCAAACTGCAAAGTTGCAAGACTTTCTGCAGCTGGCCCACGCGGTGTCCCGGGAACGTGGGAACCGCCATTTTGGTAAGTACTGTCCTTCTTCATATTTGAGGTAGCGTCTGGCTGTTTGTTTATTGGTGTATAACAAAGTCCATTTCGTTCCTCCCATCTCGCAAGGCTGTCGTCCTCACTATTCTCGGGGGTATCTTCCCGAGAACATAGGCATGACAAACACGGCGCAGCCACGGCTTTCACACCATTCCATAACAAACACACAAGAGTCTCTCCTGTAGCTTGTTCTCCTTCCTCATCCCGGCATCCTGGACCTTCTGCTCTTTGCAGATCCTCCATTCTGATGGTCGCTTCTTGCTCACTGTATACTGGATTATTGTACATGGAGCTCCGCTCTGCGGGGCAGCTACCACATCCGTACAATAAACATGCCTTGTGCACCACCTTGTGTACCTAACATAGGTCTAACTCGTGTTTGCACTACCTCAGGCTAGGCTCACTCTCTCAGTGTCTACTGTATCTCCTTCCTCCCAGTCTATGCTCCCTGTAGTAAGTGATCTGGAATGGCTAGAGTAATCTGGGGCTTCCATGTAGTACTTGGGCGTCTACCTCTCTTGGTCAGCCTAGTGCAGACCCTCTCCAGGAGTCCTGACCTAGTTAACAGGCTATCCCTTCAGGCGTCCTACACCTAGCGCGACCTCAAGGTGACTCGGACAGCTATAGCCCCTCTCCAGACCCACTAACTCCTCTCAGGTTCCCAGGGTATCCCTGCGGTTCCATCCCAACACAGCACAAAGAGGCAGCATACACTTTCCCTGTTTCCTAGCATGTGCCTAGCAAAAGCCTGTCCTGTTGACAGGTCTATATATCTCAGCAGCGCCTCCAATTGTAACGGGTTTCCCCCCCCCCCCCCAATCTCACATTGGCCCGGGTACTCTAATAACCAACCCCCATTACGTGTTAGTGTTTGGTGGTGCACCTGTAGGCAACAGAACTCCTGAGTCTCCCGCTTGATGGTATTAGGGGATGTCATCAGGACAGGTAGCTGAGGTAGTGGGTGCGAGTTCAACTTACATCATGTGCAGCGCCTCCACCTCATCAGGATCTGTGCTTCCGCAGGGAGATGGTCCTGGTGAGGAACTCCTTCTTGGTGGTGTCATCCACTGCTGAGTAATTTCACACTCACACAGTGGGGGTATCGTTAACAAGGTCATCTTTATTGTAGACGGTGATGTAGCAGACTGCCCCATGCAGCTGCCGGCTCTAGCCGCACATCTCTCCGTGCTGTCCCTTCGCCAGGTACGCCCTCCCGAATTGAAGTGGGATTCCCTCTTCTCCTAGGGAGATCCTCTCTGTGCCAGGTCCCTGGACACAGAGCGGCTTAGACAGGCTGATTGGTCAACCTGGACCGCTAGTTACTTCACTAGGGTCACAAAGTGTTCCTACAATCCCTTATGCAGGAAAATACAACTTCCCAACAACTTCCCACAGCTGCTGGAACACACTAGCACTAACTGTGTTGTGCCTTATATACTTCAGGAGACAGGCGCATCCCTGATGTCACTATCCAGGGACTCAGAGCATACAGCCACTCCCCTCCATACATAGGGCACCTCACCATGGTGTGAGGGAAAACCTCCATAACTACTGCTGGCATACCTGTACTTACCAGGACTTACTGCCAACAGAGAGGAAAGTAATATACCATTATTATGCATGGCTATACTTACAATGCATCTGAACTCAGACGCGCTATTAGATAGGGTTGGGCTTTCTTTCAATGCATCTGATCTCAAACGCGCTATTAGAGAGGGCTGTGGGTCCCTCCAAATTTCACATAGGGTTCCTTAACCAAAACAAAGTTGGGAACCCCTGCTCTAGGGTGTAGATCCTCAGAAGCCCGTTGGATCCCTGTTAGCACTTAACAAGATGTTAACTGAAGTTAATGTCTCATTAAGTAATTAACGGGCTTTTGAGGATCTAACCCTAAATTAATCCATTTTATGTGTTCCTGAGGTCCCAGACCAAAATCAAAGCAATCTGGGGAAGGCACATATAGCAACAGTGATGTGGTAAGGACTTTTTTTACATTCCCCAACTATTCTCAGCCTTAGTACTATTTGCATGTGCTACAATATCCTTAAATGATCTAAACAAACATACTTACTTTGTGGCAGCTTGTGAATGCAATTAGAGAAATGCTTGCTGCACTTCATACTGGAAAGATAAATCTGACAATTATTTTCATGTCTATTTGATCTCTGCAGAAATTTGTGGAGGAGGATATGAAAATAGGTTCCAGAAATCTACAACTGGAAAATAATTAATCAAAGCAAACTACCAAACCACACTAATGTTCATTTATTTTTTTAAGTCATATAAATAAAAGCAATACTTTGCTTTTATCTGTTTTTAAAGAATGTTATTTATTTCAAAGAAAAAGTGATAAGGATGAAAAATGATATATACATTGTATTGTATTTCCTTCCATTAACCTTTGAGCCTTAGAGTTTAATAAGATTGCATCTTTTCCCTGTTTTTGACCTTTTACATGGAGTCTGTTGGCAGCTAATGTGGACTTTATCTTGGCAAGCCTTTGTACCAACTGTTCATTATGGTGTTTTGTGACAGATGGAGTGTATTGTACTCAGATCTGGCCACTCCAGGTGCCTAACTA
Source organism: Ascaphus truei (assembly GCF_040206685.1). NCBI lineage: Eukaryota > Metazoa > Chordata > Amphibia > Anura > Ascaphidae > Ascaphus > Ascaphus truei. Next base: position 225,575,143 of record NC_134483.1, on the reverse strand, counting down.
CGGATATTTAAAAAACCAATGATCCATAAACTATTCTTACAGTATGTCAGAGAGAATAAGTTACATGGGTAGATGAATCTGTTCAGAAACCAGTGTTACACTGAAAAGACCTCACAATTTTATATATATATATATATATATATAAAACACACAAAAAAGAACTAAGACAATCCCCTGACAAGCACTCTAAAATATACCACAAATATAATTAAATTAAATTAAACTGATGTGTAAAGAACTGGATGCTCCTCAAGTGCAGAAGTTGAACAAGGTTTTATTTAGAACAGCAACAAACGTGAACTTGTTTTAAAAAACATAAACACACAAATGGCAGCTTCTAAAGAATATGAAACAGGCACTGACTATGACTCCTAAAAAAATATATTTAATATATCAAAATTAACTAATAATCAAATAACTAGAATGTGTCCAAATTATAATATTACACAAATCTAAGTTAAAGAAAAAACACCCTTAAAGCAAAAACCCCTAGCTATACTAAAATAGTTAAAGCTACAGGCATTGGAAAAATATAACATGTAATAAACCTCGACACACAAAAGTGTGCATAGGACAAAAAACAAATTATACCAAGGGAAAAGCACAGGGGAGAAAAAAAGGGGATGTTATCAAAACTCATACCCTGGCCAGCAAATACCAAAAAGTATATATATAATAATAAGGGTCAAAAAAATACAGCATGGGAAAAGTGTGTAAAGTCTCTGGGGTCCAGGCACAAAGGTAGACAGGATGCAAAAGTATGTATCATGATATATTAAGGTGCCGACATCCTTAAATTAGCCAGCACACAGGAGCATATGTATCGCAGGAAAACCTGACTCCTAGCCGGAGAGAAAATATTTTTATACTCAGCCGCCGTGTCGTAACAGAGGGGTCAGTTCC